>NW_015505324.1:629454-630733 GCF_001515645.1 Sinocyclocheilus grahami | reverse complement strand
AAAAAAAACTGATCAAAATTTCAGACATGCACCAATAATTTTAAATGTCTGGTGTGTGATTTTTTTTATTTTAACAAAACTAAATAAGGTAGCTAAATGTTAAATAAATAAACTAAGATTTTTAAAGGTGATCTGAAAGATCTTTTGTAACTTTAAAAAACTATTTTTATATTAAAATTTCACAGTATTTCACTAATGTTCATTAAAAGACAATACTTCACAGGTCTTACTTTGTATGGTTCCAGTCCCAGTTCCAAGCACAGTGTATCCAATTGTTTCTGGGAGGTAATGATATTGGTTTTGATGCAATGCCTTAAGGCCTCTTCCTCCTTGATCATTGAATGCAAAAGCCCCTAGAGAACATGTTTAATTTACAATAAGCAGCAAGCAGAAATCGGTGAGAGATGCAAGGCATGCAAAGGCATAACTTACATCTATATGTTTTTTCACAGTTTGCATTCGTTCAACCCTCTGGTCCTCCATGATGCCGATACTGTCCCATATGTCCACAAGCTTGGCCATGGCATGATTGATCTCAGTTACCAGAGAGAATGCCAGAGCTTCACTGCTCATGAAAACATAAGGAAATAAATGAGATTAAATAAATACTGATGAATCTTGAGGTGTTTGTACTAGAGTGTCAGCCTCCATTCAATTTCACTGCATCTTTTTGGCATACAATGAAAGTGAATGGTGACTAAGACATCTGCTTTTGAAAGAATGTCATACAGTTTTGGACCAGCATGAGGGTGAGCAAAATGATGATAAAATGTTTTATTATTATAATATTTATTTTTGGCTGAACTATGCCTTTAATATCATCATATGCAGTGTTGGAAAGGTTATTTTGGAAATGTAAAAGGTTACAGATTATAAATTACCCTATTTAAAATGTAATAAGCAGTGTATCTATTTCAATAAAGTAATGCAACTTATCACAAGTTATTAATTTTCTAAATTTCTAATGAATGTTTCAACTTATTCATTTTCAAACATTTAAAGCAGACAGGGTTAACCTTACAGTAGCACTCGACACTGATTACTGTCAGACTTTTTTAAAAAATTACATTTTAAAAGCACAGCCACCACAAAAACTTTACTTTGAGATCGTTCTGCGGTTAAATACTGATTTTAAATCATAACAAGATATAGCTTAATAGCTATGATACTGTTTTTGACATCAAATCCTTGCATAGCTACGACAGGAAACACCCATCCTAAAAAAATTAAGTACATACATAAACCCAAATAGGAAATAAAACAGTTATTGAATAAGCAT
>NW_015505324.1:627535-629284 GCF_001515645.1 Sinocyclocheilus grahami | reverse complement strand
CTAGTTACTCCCCAACACTGATCATATGAACACCTAAATAAGGCTCACGACAACAAAACAGATCAGCAAGACTTTAGACATGAGTAATAAAATACGTTTAGCTACTTAAAATTACTACAGAGTCAGTAAAACTCGCTGTATAACCAAAAAGAGGTAATGTAACGTTATGTAACTAGCATGTGATTTGTATTGCCAGCCACGATATACACAAGATAATGAGACACGGCCATAATATAATTTAATCTCGCGCTGGTTTGGCTGTTTAACAGTCTCCACTTACACTATACACACTTACCTTCTACGACAAGACATCGTTGTACCGTACTAACGCACAACTCCGTCGATAAACTAAATGACAATAAACACCGGTCGTCCAGCTCTGCAGCCTACGAGCGGTAAAATTTGAATCGCAGCTGACTTCTTCTTGTCTTCTTCACTGTCTCTGCATGCAGCGTGAAAAAAGACTCATGTAGCGTCACGAGTAGTGCGCCACTACGCGTCCCGGAGCGAAATTTCATTATCATAATCCAACACGTTCCGTAGTGATTTGTGATAACGACGGTTATTCTTATAAGATAAGAATCAGCGCTTGTGTTGCAGAACTGACACAAATGATGAACCATGGAGATACAAACAACAAAATCTGAAGTCTGTGGAGTATCTTCAACTAAGGTACAGTAAGCTGTAATACCACCACTGCATGTGTGTTTTTCTTGGCAAAAACAGGGACAATTGTTCCTTTACAACAGGGGGTTTAACTGGAGGTCTGCAGGTGGTCCACCTATTACCTATTTTTTGATCTCAAAATATTTTGTAAACAGTACAATTAGTGAACTGAAACCAAAAAGCACAATTGGCTAACGTTTATTAAAAAGAACTCAAATTAAAATGTTTTTGCAATGTAATCCTCATAACCAAGTATGTAAAACATGAATATGGTGGGTTATACAATATCATGTAGGCCTATGAAGCTGAAAACAAGCATGAACCTTGAGGAAACAAGTGTATCCAAATGGAGTCCAAATAGAAGTTATTGGCACTGGTTTAAAATATAATCACATCTCCAGGTGAAATTCACCCTTAACCTTTATTTCATCAAGAACACCATAAAAAACATTTTCACATTTACAAGGCAGTATGACAGATCAAATCACAGATCTGTATTGTCTTCTCATTGTCCTGTATTATTTGTTGATGTGTGGAGATATTTTTTATGGCAATTAAGGGCAAGTTTTTCACCAGTCACACAGGAAATGATCCGTCTTCTTGTATATTTTACATTTAAAATGGTATTAAATTAATTTCTGAGGATTAGTGTGTGAGAAATATGTCCCAGAACACAATTATGTAGTTATTTGAGTTTCTTGTACTTTTGGTCGCTAAAAAAAAAAAATTAATATGAAGCATAAATGCAGGTTTGTCTTCCAGTGTGTGTAATAATAATAACCCCTGAGTTTGTACAGTAGCAGAATATTCAAAATATTCATATTCAGTTCAAACTCAAACAGGAGTGGATGATTTTTTCATCATCATGTTGATTTTATAAACGTATTCATCATTTTCTAGGAGCTGAATATCCTGTTTCATAGGTTTTAATAGAAAATATGCTTTTCAGCTCTTGAAGCCCATTTGTGGACACATTACACAGACGAGTCATTAACCGGTTGTATGGTACAAGTAGCAAAACAAACAGCACTGTGGATAGTATGAAATGACAGTTGTTCCATGTCTTTGTCACCAGCCCCAAAG
>NW_015505324.1:626118-626539 GCF_001515645.1 Sinocyclocheilus grahami | reverse complement strand
ATACTGGAGCTAAACTGTCCGTTTAGATCAGCAAAGTGGGAGACTATTGTGGCAACTGCCACTACCACAAGTTCTGTGGGCAGTGGTATCTTCAAATGGTCCTTATAGCGATCCTGGATCTCTTTTCCTGCAACCAGCACTATGATGCAAATGGCACTTGTTATTAAATCACAGAAGTTGGTTTTGTGGATGTTCTTAAAGATGTTGATCCAAGTGACCGCCACAGTGCCGTAGCCTTGGTGTCGAAGGGATCTTAAGACCAAGCAGGTACTTTGCTTGGACAGTGAGGATAGTGCAAGATGCCCCAGTGGCAAAGCCATCAAGCATAGGAGCAGACAGATAAACGGAGACAAACCCCAGCCTGAGAACGGCCATCAGCACCTGAGGAGAACATACAATACACTTTTCAGTCAAGGACATG
>NW_015505324.1:620605-625650 GCF_001515645.1 Sinocyclocheilus grahami | reverse complement strand
CCAGTAACGAAACTTTAGGATTCTGAGTCTGGCCCACCACACAGAAGACCACACGAATCAGCAACCCAAGCTCCAGGCTAATTAAAGCAGTTGAGCTCATGGTCACCAACCAGACAATTGCCTCAATCTTGTTTTCACGCCATTGCGTAGGGACGTCTCAAAATTTGCGCAGGGCACCCCGCAGACTGACGATGATGATGCAGGTGTGGACACATTTCTGCAGGGCGTAGAAAAATGGTGCAAAGAAAAGAAGGACCAGAAGAACCACTAAGGCACTAACTACACTGGAGACCTGAGTCTGGCAACCTGTTGAGTCCTTCACCATAGTTTTCGCAAGGGCGGCACTTGTAGTGAAAGAATGGAAAAATGAAGAAATTACATTGCAAAACCCAATTGCTATCATTTCTTGGTTGGGCCTAACTGTGTAACCATTCTTTTTAGCAAACATCTCAGACAGAGAAACGGTAAAAGCAAAACTGATGACAGCTAATGGAATGGCATCACATGCTACACGGGGCATCAGTTCAATACTGGGCACCTTTGGAGGAATGAAACCAGTTGGAATGGCACCTGAGTTAGTGTGCCCACAGTCACAGAGTTTAGGTCCTCCATGGCTTCCAGTGATGAGGGACCCATGCACTGATGTGGCTTTTAAGACAGCTCCTGAAAAAGGGAGAAAAACCTTTGATCAGTAAGTGATCTCCTTTGAAGATCAAACTGAATGTCTGTTAAATAGGGGTAACTGATTAATCATTGTGCTTGGAGCGAGTGGACAACAGTTTCTGTTTTCCCTTTTTTTAGCTGTTTCTGTAGAAACAAATCAATAATTAGTCATGCAAGTTAACACGATTATGAAAGGTTACACATCAATCAGTGTTTGAGAGGGTTTAGGGACAGCGTTTACCAGTCATTAGAAATTATTCTCACATACTTCTCTTATTAAAGCCTTTAAAGCTGTTTGATCTGCAGCTAGAGAGAAACCAGGAAACAAAAGCTTGATCTTACATCTCAGGTCATTATTAATAGGACTAATACAGCTATATATGATGGTAATGATGTTAAAGTCCCCAACGTTTTATAATCATTATTAAAACTCCACAAATTACAAGTACAGATGTACTGTATGTGGCACAACATACACATCTGTGTGCTTAGCAGTGGGGCTATTCAAAGCAATTCCCAAGTAAAACTGCCCAGTTACTAATTAGTTCACAGAAAAATCTCACCAAACATTTTTTCAACTTTTTGATTCCTTGTCCCATTAATTCCTCTTCATGTCAATGTGGCAGGCATCTGCTGTAGGTTTGGATGTGCCTGTCCTTGACAATGAAAGACATTGGTCTCTAATCAAAGCAAAATACGCATGCATGCTATTTATTTCCTAATTGCCTTTTTATTGGTCATAAAGTCACCGCTTGGATATGAGACCGTTTACCATGATGGCGTCTCAGAAAGATTATAGGTCTATATTTGAACTGGCATTAACATCAGTAAACTATTTTGTTTTCTTCTTCAGTTGTCCTTCTGGTAAAGTAGATGTATGAATTTTAAGACAGAAATAACAATCTGAATGACCAACTATTAAATACAACACTCACCTGAATAAGTGATCTCTTAAAGGGACAAGCTATAAAATGAACAGAACTGCTTAGATTTATTCACTAACCTCTCTATACCCCGCCTCCCAGCATTTAAATGAAAAGCAATGGTGTAAGTCCATGCTTCAGTATGCAAAAACCTTCAGGCAGTCCCCCTTTCTGACATACGTTTTCATAGGCTGTAAGAACAGAAGGCGGAAGTGTTGTGTCCCTCCGGTGTTAAACATATGCTAGTTTGTAATGCTCTGCATTTAGCAATAGCAGGGCATCCTGATAATAAGGCATAAAGAGTCAATCTTTTACTGGTTCTTCTTATTAGATAGAGCAAAACCAGTTCACACATTAGATCATGATACAAAATACAATTAAAATAAGTTTCATCTGCAGTGCACTACTTAAATGAATTATAGACTGGACTATGTAGTGCAACATGAGCCACATGAGAAGAAATTAAAAGGCATTTTATATTTACAGCATAGCATAACATAAGACTGACATAATACTTGTTTTAAGATTTATACATTGAAGTAAATATACTAAACTTGATTGTAAAGTGTGTGAATGCTTTCTTTCAATTATTTTAGCCCATTTTAAGTAAAATATTAAAAAGCAATATTATACAGATGGATATTAAAAATATGCAATAGCAGGACAACCTGGCAAGGCGCACGGAGTCAAGCTTTACTTCTTCTCAAACTGAGCAAAACTATTTCACACATCAGATCATTCCACGAAAATAAAGAAAATAGAATCAATGTTTTATCTGAACTAGTTAAATGAGTTATATACTGGCTATATATAGCGCTTCTTCCCTCCTTTTATAGCAATCAGTCTGCTCTCTAATTAGTATGATGATTAGTGATTAGTGATTTGACCTGACTAGTACTCATTCATAATTTCACATGTGCTGCTGATATGATTAGTCAATTAATGTTAGCTGGTCATTTTGTGTCAGGATCAAAAAACAGTGAAATCAGTTTTCATTTTTTTGTGAAAAGTAATTTTTTTGGCCAATGAAGCTTTTAGCAATTATTTCAAATGCATCTGATCACTCTACACAATAATCTAGAAACAATGTGAATGAACACCACAACAGCTTAAGCAGCAAACTTTGCAAAACATAAAATTTATGTCACTGCCAAAACTTTTGGCCATGACTGTATGTTTGCTGACATTCTGCCACTTTGTTAATGTTCATGAATGGTTGGGTATCACACTAACTATGATTACTCATTTCTTTTTCACAATGTTCTAAAAACGTGCATGTCGCCTGTTAAGTGAACTTCTGTGACTTCAGTTATGTATATATGATGATGCAGGTTATAAATAACCAAAAGAGGGAGCTGTGTTTTTGAAATGTAAACATTTAGATTTCATTTAAATCTCTCTCTATTTTATTTAGTTCAGAAAACTGTCACACAGTCTGGAGTCTGGACTTTTCTACATCTTGTTTACCTACATGGTCAGGCTTTAAAAGCCCCTTATGTCATTAACCCTGACTTTCTCCAGCAGAGACTTGGCTCGGTACAGACAATCTGTTCTGTCTCCAAAACACCAGCTGGCATGAGAATACTTATCGGCAGTCATAACAAGAACTTTCAGAAGGTATTAACCTATTGTAGATAAATTGGCAAGACCTCAGATGACCCAACTTAATAATGATCTGGATAAGCTCATACTGCACTTAGGCCAACCTTTTTTCTTTGAATCGTTTAAGGTTGTTGCATTGACTACGTAAATTAACAGTGTTACTGCTCGAATAACATTGAAAACATTATGCCTAATATCTATTGATAGACTTTGTTTTTTAATTTATATCACTGTGAAAATCCTCAAGTTTGGTTGGGCATATTCTTAGAAATGTTCCTCTAAGCCTCAGACAAATCTGACTCTTGACTGTTATGATTTTAATTACACTTAATTATATTACATTTAATTATATTTTTATTTTCTTGTCAAATTCTTCTTAAGCTAATCTCAGCTACATTAATTTTAAACATTTAAAACATATACTTAAAATCTTGTTAATCTGTTAAGACATGCAAATATATATTTTTCTGCTGCAAATATATTTGTCATATAATAGTATACAATAGAACATATAATATAAATACTTGGTAAGTAATTGTAATGTAATGGTATTTTTTTAACATCTGTTCTCTGAAAATGCATTTAATTTTCGTTTGTGTTTAATTTGCCTGGAACCAAGAGTTGTATAATGCCAGTTTAAAGAAATTATCATCACTAAAACCTAGTAACTACAGTAAGTGGATAACTTGATCTCCTTATGGCAAAACACAGTGGTGTAATGCAACAAAGTAATATAATACTTAATAGTAATACTTCGTTACAATACTTAAGTATTTTTTGGGAGTATCTGTACTTTATTTCAGCCAACTTTTACTTTTACTCCACTACATTTCCTAATTAAAATGTATACTTTTACTCCGATACATTTCCCCGAAGCATATTCGTTACTTGCTACAAAATAGTCAGAAGAACACGGACTGAAGGAAAGCAGGTTTGACGAATCAGTGGTCTGGTGTCTGCAAGTCAGACTCCTAAAAACGCTTTTGCTGTGCAATGTCTGCAAACAAGTGCTCACACAACCATAGATCATTCATTTTCCACTCAAGTCGAGTCGGGGGTTTGCGATATACAGTATATCTTCTGCGATAATATGGTATCTGCGATCTGACATGATCAAGTTGGCTATATCACCAGATCACACACAGAGTGCACGGCGTGATTTATTAGTCTTAAAACTCAAAATTCCAGGCATTCTAAATTGTAGACGGCAAAAATGCTTCTGTATGCTTTTTATATTTATATAATTTAATATAGTTAACTTAATCTATATCACACAAAGAGTAGTTTTTCTGCAGATATCAGCATGAACACATTTAATAATCTTTTTTACAAGTTCAGTAAAGCAATAAGTGACTTAATTAAATTGTAGACATAATATTGCTTGTTTTTGCTCAATTTTGCCAATGAAAATAGTTCCAAAGATCACAGCACTGTTTTGCGTCTCTGAGCAATGGACGGTGTTTATTATCAAATGAATCAGCTTTTTGAACGAATCGCTTGAATAAATGATTCAGTGGTTCACTCATTAGTCAAATGCTTTGTTTCTGAAAGAATCAGCCGTTTGAATGAATTGGTTGAATCTCAGTGACTCACTCTTCAACAGTCACTTGCTGTAACCTACTGGCGGTTTTAATTTCACATTTCGAATATTTTTTTCATGTTTTAAGTTATTTCAAATATTAGTGTTCAACATTTTATGTTAAAAACAAAACAGTAGGCCTATTTATGCATCTGTAACTGTAGTTTAAATGCATCCATGTCCCCTCTGAGATACATAAACTGTGTAAATACATCTAAATGCTATTTCAGATGCAGATTCCAGAAATGTTTTCTTATGTTGGAATGAAAGACACTAAG
>NW_015505324.1:550474-617999 GCF_001515645.1 Sinocyclocheilus grahami | reverse complement strand
GTGTAAATACATCTAAATGCTATTTCAGATGCAGATTCCAGAAATGTTTTCTTATGTTGGAATGAAAGACACTAAGTAGCCTACCGGATGAAGTGCTTCTTATTCTTACTCAAAAATACAAAATGGAAGAAAGAGTTAAAACTGAACACAATATTGCTACTCAAGCTCTGTATGAACATTTTTATATATATTTATTTGCTTCTTTTCCATTTTGCATTTACTTGTACTTTTACTTTCAATACTTAAGTACATTTAAGATTAAAAAAATAATTTTCTTACTTAAGTACAATAAATATCACATACTTTAAGACTTTTACTCAAGTAATATTCTAAACTGTGATTTCAACTTCTACCAAAGTCATTTTCTGGTAAGATATCTGTACTTTTACTTGAGTATGGCTTTCAGGTACTTTATACACCACTGGCAAAACTGTCCAATTTTTACATTTTTAGATCTCACGAGCCCTCATTAACTTTTCCCATAATCTCTATTATGTTTCCAAAACATAAATGTATTTGTCCCTTGTGATTTATACTGTATATTGATTCTGTTCTTCTTGGCATTGGTTATCAGTGTAAATATGCTGTGGAATATAATAGATCCTTTTCAGTTTGTACACAAATGGGGCATTCAAACTGATGTGTATCCATTCTAATATATTTAGAATTTAAAATAATCTGTAAAAACATAATCGATGAGGCTTTCACACTATGGTCGGTGATACTGAAGATGTCAATGATATGCAATGACATGCAAAACAATGCACAACCACCCACCACTATAAATTCCATAAAAATGTCCAAAAGTAAGTTTTGTTTAAAAAATATTTATTGTCACAGACACTTAACACAATACGAGATTGCCCTTGCGATAAGAAGTTCAATGATCTGATGTCTCCCTGATGCACACATGCATCTCTACAGCACTGAAATGGAATGACCCCGGTTGCCGCTTCTTTTCCCAGCATGCTCTTCGTTTCCTTTAACAGCTTAGCAAGCCCCTGTAAAATAAGAGATGGGAAAAAACAGATCAGACAGACAAATCAAATCCAAACTCCATCTTTATGTGCATGATTAACTTAAATTAATAAGAGTACTTTTGTTGTGTATTGCAGCTAAATTGAAAGTCTGACTTCTGTCTGTGAACTTACCAGACTGCAGGACGGGCTGGAACTGACCAACCATGCAGACCTCTTCCTGTTTCTGGCGGACAATGCGCTGGATTGCAGGAGGCAGGCCACGGGGGTTGCGTGAGAAGATCAGGGCATAGCCATCTTCACATGTGCCATCATCATTCAGAGTGCGGCAAGCGTAGGTGATAGCATAGTTGTCATAGTCGGTGTCAATGATCCAGTAGTTGTCACCTTTATGAAGAATAAACAATAAAAACTAAGTCAAATGATTCATGTGACAGTAATGGGTACAGATGATATAATGGGTGCAGATCTGTCTTCTGACCTCCGCTGGACAGATAGCTAGCCAAACCCTGATAGTTCATGAACATCTTGCCAGGAGTGTTAGGGTCAGGAACACTGTACTGGGCAGCCATGTCAGCACACACAACCCAGAATCTGTAAAGAGTTAGCAGGATTAGCATTAGCATGAGACATCATCACTGTCATATATTTAAACTTGTTTTCTGAATCAACCCAGATGCCTTAAGCAGTAGGCTAAGGTTAGCAGTAGCATGTGATGTCATTGCTATCAAACTTGCTTTCATGTTCTCTGAACTATCAAAATGTCCAGTTCTGGTTTTTATTAAATGTTTAAAAAAAAAATTTTTGGTTATGTGAACATTAAGGACAACATTAAGAGGAATGTTCCATTTGATTATTTTGCAAACATTTTGGGAATGTTACTTTTAACTAACTTACACAAAGAAACGTTCCATAAACAATGTATAACTAATGTTTTACGTTTTACGCAAGAATATTGCCAGACATATATATATATATATATATATATATATATATATATACACACACTATGTAAACAGATGACAAAGAAAGCACAGTCTTTTTCTGTTTTTTTTGTCCCTGGTTGTTGTTATTCTTATGCAGTGGAGTGCATTTACCTTTAATCAGGTGTAAGAACTATAGATAAAAGTTTAACAGGATACTCCACCCAAAAATGAAAATTCTGCTAGAATGTACTCACCTTCAAGTTGTTCCAAAACTGTATGATTTTCTTTATTCTGTTGGACAAAAAGAAGATATTATGAGAAATGTCTCAGTGGGTTTTTTGGTCCATACATTTTAGACCAGTGGGCTCCAACAAATTTTGTTGGGATACCAATTACAAGTTATTTTTCAAAATATCTTATTTTGTGTTCCGCAGAAGAAGAAAGTCATTCAGGTATGGATCGACATGAGGCTAAGTACATAATAACAACATTTTTATTTTGTTGGGTTGTGTATCCATTGTACTATAACGGGTTAGAAAGTGTAAACTATTGTTTATATTCAGCTTTAACAATTGCCTCTTACTTGGTTAAAGCTTTTATGAAAAAGCAAAGGTCATTAATTTAATGGCAAACACCACTTTTTTTTTCATTACATTTTCACCATACATTTTTTCTCAGTGGATATTTTCACACCTTGCTGTTTCCTTCAACTTCAGCACATGCAAAAATGCATCTGTGTCCCTCTTGTTTTGTTTGTCGTCCACATGGACTTCACCCCATAAAGCCTGATCCTAATCCTTCACATCCCCCGTGTTCTCAAGGTTTTCTCCTGGCCAACCTATGAAAATATTCAAACAAAGGCACTCCTTAGTGTGAGTTCATACACCAGTGCTGACCATGCACATGTTGCTGCATTAAATGATGCACTAGATTAAGCTTGTTTTCTGGAATCACATGCATTGTTTCATGCTCCAGTTCAGAGAACTCAACTCAACTCAACTCAAACTTTATTTATAAAGCACTTTCAACACCACGACTGGAACCAAAGTGCTGTACAGAGAAAGATAAGGGGGGAAAAAAGAATAATAAGAATAATATAAAAACAAATGAAAAATAATAATAGTAAAATAAAATAAAAATACATAAATAATAGTAACAACAAATATCATACACAGCTAAAAAACATTGTCAAAAGCTAGAGAAAACAAATGAGTTTTAAGCGAACTCTGAAAAACACCCAAAGTTGGAGAAGTTCTAATAGACAGAGGAAGGGCATTCCAGAGCCTAGGAGCTGCCACAGAGAAAGCACGATCCCCTCTACATTTTAGACAAGATCGCGGAACCATTAGGAGTAGTTGTTCATTTGAGCGCAGAGATCTGCTGGATTGACAGACACTAATTAAATCAGTAACATAGTCAGGTGATAGACCATGCACAGCCTTATAAACATACAGCAACGCTTTGAAATGAATTCTGTATCGTACAGGTAACCAATGCAGTTTGATTAACACAGGAGTAATATGCTCTCTCCCCTTTGTACTTGTTAAAAGTCTGGCAGCTGAGTTCTGGACAAGCTGCAAACGAGAGAGAGAGAGCTGATTCAAACCCAGATACAACACATTACAATAGTCCAAACGAGATGACACAAAAGCATGAACAACCTTCTCCATATCTTCAAAAGTGAGCATGGACTTCAGCTTAGATATTGACCTTAGATGGAAAAAGCAATTTTTAACAACAGCATTAATTTGCCGGTCAAATTTGAGCTCAGAGTCAAAGATGACACCAAGGTTTTTTACACAGGACAGTTTCTTCCCAGGAAACTGCCCCAGGCAGTCATATACAGTATATCATTAACATAACCCTTATTACCAAATAAAATCGTCTCTGTCTTATCTTCATTCAATTTAAGAAAATTATTTGCCAACCAGCACTTAACCTCTGTCAGACATTGATGCAGAGACTAGAAAAAAGTACTCTAGAATTATGACAGTTTCTGGAAATAATGGCAGAAAAATAATTTGCTCTAGCTAATTTGACAGCCCTTTGATATTCATTCAGACAGTTCTTCAAAATCTCATAAGAGACCTGTAATTTATATTTACGTTCAGCCCTCCTGCACTCCTGCCTGAGAGCACGGGTAGTATTATTTAACCAGGGCTGTAATTTAACTTTGTTTTTCTTAGCCTTGAAAGGAGCCACAACATCTAAAATATCAGAACAAGAAGCGTTGAATTGATTAACCAACTCTTCTAAATCCATACTATGACAGGGAGATTCAAACAAAGTAAGTAAAGGGGAAACCTCAAAAGCTGCTGAAAAACTATTAGCTGTGTAAGGAGTGAGTACACGAGATGCGACAGGAACAGAAACATTACTTAAGACGTCACATGGAAAATTAGAGCTAAAAAGAACAGTCTTATGATCAGAAAAAACGGTATCAACAATCTTCAGATTACCAACAGAAAACCCCAAAGATAAAACAAGATCACGAGTATGACCATGCTCATGAGTTGGACCAAAAACACACTGTAAAAGAACAGGGGGTCTTTAACCCTATTAAGCTTATGTATTTGATGCATGAAACTGTAAGGCCTCTAAATTATAAGCATGACCAAAAAAAAAAGCTGAAAAATCTGTTCTGCCCTCTAATTGATAAAAAATTTAAAAATGTCCACCTTTAGATCATGGCACGTGTCCTGTGAAAACTTTGTCTAAAGGTGTTAGCTACAGATTAACAAGTACTTGGCTAGCACATTCTAACTGCGCAAGATTTATAAATGCCTGTCAGGATAGTGGTCTAGAACAGTCCCCAACACAGTCAATTTTGCAAATCTAAATTTTCCCCAGGAGTTTTCAGCTTCCCTCCCCATCGGCCAGTGCAAGGACTGCAGTATAAAAAAGCTGAGATCAATTGAGTTCAGTCACACTGTGCGAATTGCAAGATCATTTGCATGTGAGATCAATAAGTTCACATGAGTTCAGTGAAATGAGTCAAACTGCACCCTTGTGGGTTTTGTAGGAAGAGACAAAAGCATTTAGACAATTACAAAAAAAACATAATTTGTTGTTTGATTTATCACCTTGAGGTCTTTTATTTACAAGGGATTAAAAATGTATTTATTTTCAGTTTCATTTGGTTAATGTGTAGCATCATCCTGATCAGCACACTCAGAAAAAAAGTTGTCACTGCAGCGGTACCTTTTCAAATTCAATCTCTGTAACTTACTTACCCCTAAAGGGTGCATGTTGGTACCTCAAAGGTACATCTTAGTTCCTAAAGTGTACATATTTGTGCCTTTAGAAAAGGTACCTGCCCCAGTGACAGCTTTTCTTTTTCTTTTTTTTTTTACCATTTTTCTAAGAGTGCAGAATAATGACTGATTCTTATCACTAGGTGGCACAAAAACACTTGGGCTGGATTCAGATTCTGAGTTCTGCTGTTATGTGTATAATTTGTTGTTTGATTTATCACCTTGAGGTCTTTTATTTACAAGGGATTAAAAATGTATTTATTTTCAGTTTCATTTGGTTAATGTGTAGCATCATCCTGATCAGCACACTCAGAAAAAAAGTTGTCACTGCAGCGGTACCTTTTCAAATTCAATCTCTGTAACTTACTTACCCCTAAAGGGTGCATGTTGGTACCTCAAAGGTACATCTTAGTTCCTAAAGTGTACATATTTGTGCCTTTAGAAAAGGTACCTGCCCCAGTGACAGCTTTTCTTTTTCTTTTTTTTTACCATTTTTCTAAGAGTGCAGAATAATGACTGATTCTTATCACTAGGTGGCACAAAAACACTTGGGCTGGATTCAGATTCTGAGTTCTGCTGTTATGTGGGTCACACAGACACCCACAAAATAAAATGTTTGTTGACATGTCAAAGAATAAAAGTGTCTTACATATTACAATTTAAATGTTTAAACAAACATGAACACATTATCGAAAATTGTACATAGGAATCCGTTATTCTTATCAATACATTGGTTGGTGATATCGTATTGGTTATAGATCTGATGTGCTAATAAAGAGGTTGAGGTTCACACTCTAGTAGAGTGGATTCCCATTCCCATTTCCTCAGGCTACTCCAAAGATATTGCACTTTGTCTAACAGGTTGATTTAGTTGCAATCTTTGTGTATTGGCATCTAACTGACAACTGGATACATTTGACTATTAATCATTTAGGCCTACAGCTTCTAAATGTACACCAAAACATTAGAGATGTATCAGCACTCACAGATGCACACAGGACCTACCCTCAGGAGCCAAAGCTCTGACTTGTTTTGTGCACGTATGGAGCTATTAATATGCTGATTATCCTCATGACCTTTTGCTTAAGATGGATACGAGGCCTTTATATAGAAATTAACTTTACCTCAACAAAAGGATTATCTGCATTTTATGATAAGACTCTGTATCGTTATTCCATCTAGGTCCATATCCCTCAGTAGTTTTTATTAGGAGTATTTAGAATGCACCAAAACCAACAGAACCAAGACCAACAGGTTTAAAAAAAAGGTTTCCAAATAAGCACCATACATTTATTTCATTTTTGCATTATTTTATTTTTATTTTTGCATTGTTTAAATTTGATCTTGTTCATAATTCTTCCGCTAGCTTTTTGGTTATGCCACTATAATGTATTCTGTTTGCAAATAATAAACACTCATTATGTAATACTGTATATTGGTGTACAGTGTTCATAATATTGGCACACAATGGCATATGAATCACAGTCTACCAGTTACATATTGCAAATTATATATACTGTATCTGCAGTGGTCCCACTTTTATGCTAATCCATGTTACTGCTATACAAAATGGCAGTACTATACTTTCATAGAATGAAATACGGAGTTATTGGATGCTGAGAATGTGTTATTTTATTTTATAATTTTTCTCTGAAAATAGTATAGTAGTTCAGGTACAATATTACTATGTCTGGTCATCTTTTGGTCTTTTTTAATGACTAATATTCACATGCACTGTACATTTGTTCTTTTCCATTTTTTAAGGAAAGCCCTTTCATTGCTCCCATGGTTGCAGTCACACCGAGTAAGAAGACAACTGGGGTGCTGAGATAATCAGCTAGTGGCCTGGTTAAATAGGGCTTAGTAATGAGGAGTGTGTTTTTAATAAGAACTTAAAGAGCTTGTAGCGCAAAGGCCAGGCTTCTGGGAGAGGAGACAAAGAGGAACAAAGCATATGATTGTGCATTACCACTCACATACTTTGTCGTATAGCTTTTCCTCTAAAACGGTCATTAAGAGCATCTCTTCTCTTTCCAGGACAAAGAGAGCATTCAGAGGAGGACGGCGGTCGGTTTCAGCTCTGGGCTCAGGCTTTGATGCAGGTCACCTGATCAGTTTTACTTGAGCAGATCCTGATTCACCTTCAACACTATTAGAAAAACACCTTGCTGATGACAGTTCGATTGGACACGGGTTGCCCCTGCTGTGGCAGGCATCTCATCTCGTGATTCTTCGTTTTCTCAACCATTTGAGGATTATATGCTCTAAATATTCTGTTTTTGTCCTGAAAGCTCATTTGAACTCTCATTACTTGGCCATCACCTGCCAGTACTGGGATTGGGGCAGAAGATCCCAAGATGAGTGTCAAAAAAGAAGACGTGGAGAAGTTCCTGGATGGAAATCCAGATTTTGCCAGGAGCTATTTTGACAAAAAGCTCAAACCTGGTGCTGTGGCCTCGATCGTGCGAATACCCGAGTCTAAAGTGGATATGAACAGTTTTAAGGACATATGCTCGGTAGAGGAAGGAGCGATATTCTACGATCTCATTACAGACATGCAAGAGAACGTCAATATGGAGAAGGTGATTTTTAAGATTCTGAAGCGGGTCAGTGCTCTGATTCATGCCGACCGATGTAGCTTGTTCATGTATCGACAGCGGAACGGTATCGCTGAGCTGGCTACTCGTCTCTTCAACGTTAATGAAAATTCTGAGCTTGATGACTGTGTGGTGCCTCCAGACTCTGAGATCGTCTTCCCTCTGGACATCGGTATAGTAGGACATGTGGCTCAAACCAAGAAGCCCATCAATGTGAAGGATGTTACACAGGTACAAAAGAAAACATTGCATCTGTACACAGATCAGACAAACTGTAAAACTTGATTGAAAGAGACTCATGACACTATTATGCATTATTAGACTGCAGGTATGGTCATATTTTGAGGCTTGGCAAATCCTCTTGACATAATCCATTTATGACCCATGTCCAGCATGAAGGATTTCACATGTGGCATTTATACAGTGACCAAATCTCTTCTCAGTAGTTGAATCACACAAAAACTTAGAACAGATTGTTTGTTTAATAATTTGTACAATAGGTTGTGGGTTTTACAACATTACATAATTATTTCAATTTGTTATCTCTGCTGTATTAGTTATTTTGTTAAACAAGGGACAAACACTGAATTTTTGGTAACACCTTACAATAAGGTTCCATTAACATTAGTTAATTGCATTAGTTTACATGAACAATGAAAAATATGGTAACACTTTATTTTACGGTATCCTTGTTACACATTACATATAGTAATAACAATAAATTATGCATAATTGCATGCAACTAACCCTAAACCAAACCCTCATCCTAGCCATAAAGTAAGTACATGGAGTTCATTAATACTACTCAGTACTTAAATGTATAATTACACTGTAACAAGGACACTAAAATAAAGTGTAACAAAAAAATCTAATGCATTTATTATTCTTAGTTAACCTTTACTAATACATTATTAAAATCAAAAGTTGGATCTGTTAATATTATTTATTCGACTTGGATTAACAATGAATAGTTTTTATTAACTAACATTAACAAAGATTAATAAATACAGTAACAAATGTGTTTATCATTGTTATTTAATGGTACACTGAAAAAAAAGGATTCATTGAATTGACAAAAAAATGTTAAGGTAAGTGGTTGCAATCAATTTATTTTAGCTACATTTAAATAATCAAATTTAGCTGAAAGTTAGTCAACTAAATTTGCTTATTTAAATGTAGCTAAAATAAATTGATTGCAACCACTTACCTTAAAAAATTTAGTATCATTTTGTTTTTTCAATGTAGTTAATGCATTAACTAAGGCTGATGATACACGGGGCAATTTTTTGAGCAATTTTGCCACTTTGCCATTGAGAATGGGTAACAAATTTCTATCTGGATACTTTAGATCGGTCGTGGGCCCTTAGTGGATTACCTACATATGTTGCAGAGAGTGGATTTGTAAGTGACTCCTTTATTACTTTGGGAATAAAGTATGGTTGATTTTTGAAAAGTTAAGTAATTACATATAGTATTCACTTATTCATTTCTGTTGTGTATTTAAGATTTGCAACATCATGAATGCAGCAGCAGATGAAATGTTCAACTTTCAGGTATTTTTATTTAATTTTTTTTACTGTCTAAAACAGGGTTCCTCAAATCCGGTCCTGGAGGGACACTGTGCTGCAGAGTTTAGCTCAAACCCTGATCAAACTCACTTACCTGTGATTTTTAATGGATCCTGAAGACCTTGATGAGCTCGCTCAGGTGTGTTTGATTAGGGTTGAAGCTAAACTCTGCAGGGCATTGGCCCTCCAGGGCAAGATTTGAGGAGCCCTGGTCTAAAACATGTTTAATGGTTGAAGTTCCCTTGACTTGCAGTAATAACACTTTGGGTTTCTGTAGACGGAAGCTCTGGATGACAGTGGATGGACCATCAAGAATGTGCTGTCCCTGCCAATTGTCAACAAAAAAGAAGAAATTGTTGGCGTTGCAACTTTCTACAACAGGAAGGACGGCAAACCATTTGATGACCATGATGAACAACTCATGGAGGTAAAATTGGTTGCATTACTGAGAATGGTCATTTACCGACTGAATTCAACAACTTGTTGACTTGCGGAACAATGCGTTGCTGTCTCGACAGGCTTTGACACAGTTTCTGGGCTGGTCAGTCCTCAACACAGACACCTATGACAAAATGAATAAGCTGGAGAACAGGAAGGACATTGCCCAGGACATGGTGCTGTACCATGTCAAATGTCGAGATGATGAGATTCAAAACATCCTTGTAAGTTTATACTTATTATTATTTTATTATTTTATTTTATTACTATTTATTTTTGTTCTCTTTGGTATTTCTATTCTAGAAAACAAGAGAATATTTTGACAGAGAACCAAGAGACTGTGAGGAGGACGAGCTTTTGGAAATTCTGGTACACTGAACTGCTTATTAATTAAAGATTTTGAAATTACTGGCTGATCTTAATCTTCTCAGATAGATAAGATAAAGTCGCCTTTAATAGGAATCCATTATTTAAAACATTACAGGTGCTTTCAGATATGTCTATTGTGATTCTCTCCATATACTAATTAAGTTTAAGATATGCTGTTTCAGCTATTATTGCATTATTCAAAATACTTTGCATATTTTCCTTTTGCATTGGTTTATGTTTTGCAAAAGTTATGCACTGACTGACTTTTTTATTATTATTATTTTTATGCAGAAAAAAGAGCTGCCAGGTCCAAAAAAGTTTGAGATCTACGCATTCCATTTTTCAGACTTTGACTGCACCGAACTGGAACTTGTAATGTGTGGGATTCAGATGTACTATGAAGTTGGAGTGGTTAAAAAGTTTCAGGTCCCTCAGGAGGTAAATTTGCTTGTTTATAATGATGGAGACACCTGATTTGTGTCGTGAAGCATCATGGAATTCCATAAAATTGGCTGCTATTTTCCAATTAGGTTTTGGTAAGATTCATGTACTCAGTGAGCAAAGGCTACAGGAAAATCACCTACCACAACTGGCGCCATGGCTTCAATGTTGGGCAAACCATGTTCACTTTACTCACGGTATGACCTGCTCAGCTTACCTTTACTTAGGATTACTTGTTTAGGGTCCAAACTAAATGTATGTTGTTGATTTACACATTTAAAAAATGAAGTATGAAACAGAATTTCAAACATAATGATTGTTTCCAAACAAGTTTGTTTGATCCGGTTTCAGACAAACATATTTTTGCATCTTTGTTGTTCATGACAAATTTTAGATACACATTCAAAAAATGAAAAAATCATAATGAAAATAATTTTTTGTTTTTTATGGAGCCAGACAGGCAAACTGAAGCAGTATTACACAGATTTGGAGGTGATGGCCATGATCACTGCAGGCTTCCTGCATGATATCGACCACAGAGGCACAAATAATCTCTACCAAGTGAAGTCAGTAGATACTACTACTAGTTCTACTAGTACTTGTACTATTATTGCTTCTCCTAATAATAATCTTCATCACATTTGTATGTTTTGTGATAAGGTCCCAAAATCCTCTAGCCAAGCTACATGGATCCTCCATTCTAGAGAGGCATCACTTGGACTTTGGCAAATTCTTGTTAGGCGACGAGGTATGAGCAAACTGTCCAGAATGTGAGCCTTCGTATTAATTTGATTTGACCCTAACATATGTTTTTTTTCTTAGACATTAAACATCTTCCAGAACCTCAACAGAAGACAAACGGAGCATGTCTTCCACCTCATTGACATTGCCATTATTGCAACTGATCTTGCATTGTACTTCAAGTAAGGTTTGACAATATATCATACGTAGTAGTATGTTTTAGTCTCTTTAAAGGAATTTTTCACGCAACAATGAAAATGCATTATTTACTTGTCACTATGTGGTTTCAAACTCATATACAGTTACTTTTTTCTTCAGCTGTTTGTATAGTGCCAGTTTATAGTGACCGTTGCTGTTCATTTAAAGAAGTGAAACTAAAGGGGAAGTCGTGGCCTAATGGTTAGAGAGTCGGACTCGTAACCCAAAGGTTGCAGGTTTGAGTCTCGTACCGGCAGGGATTGTAGGTGGGGGGAGTGAATGTACAGCGCTCTCCCACCTTCAATACCACGACTGAGGTGCTCTTGAGCAAGGCACCGAACCCCCAGCTGCTCCCTGGGTGCCGCAGCAAAAAAATGGCGGCCCACTGCTCCGGGTGTGTGTTTACTGCTGTGTGTGTGCACTTTGGATGGGATAAATGCAGAGTACTAATTCCTAGTATGGGTCACCATACTTGGCCACATGTCACATCACTTCACTTTAAATGTAAACCTAAAATGAGACAAAAGTTTTAAAATATGAACTTTTTCTACCTTAAAGAAAGAGAACAATGTTCCAGAAAATTGTGGATCTCTCTGAGACATATGAAGATCAGAAGAAATGGGTGGACTTCATGTCTCTTGAAACAACAAGGAAAGAAATTGTAATGTAAGTGTGTCCATTTACAACTTCCGCTAGGCATTTTAGCATAATACATCTCTTAGAAATAATCCATTTGGGCTTTGCGTGTTTTTATATTTTTAATAATTGACCAGGGCCATGATGATGACAGCATGTGACCTCTCAGCTATCGCAAAACCATGGGAGGTACAGAGCAAGGTAAGAGATGTCAAATGAAGAATAACTACAGTTTTGCTTCTCAGCAATATATAAGTGTAATTTCTCCCATCCTAGGTCGCCCTCTCTGTAGCAGCTGAATTCTGGGAGCAGGGTGATCTTGAGAGGACTGTTCTTGAGCAACAACCTATCGTGAGTACATGAATCTAATATTGGTGGTTGAGCTGCTAGGAAAGCTCCCATCTTGGAAACCATTGGTGGAAAAAAAAAAAACAATCATGTGGTGTTTGTCTTTTAATCTAGCCCATGATGGACAGGAACAAAGCCGCAGAGCTGCCAAAGCTTCAGTGTGGTTTTATCGATTTTGTCTGTACTTTTGTCTACAAGGTACCTTTATGAATGAAGGGAACTGATCTTTTTGTTTGTTTGTTTCAAGAAAAAAAATGACCAAATCATTCTCATTTTGTTTTTAACATTAAGATTAATTAGCAACCCCTCCCTCTTTGTTTCCCATAGGAATTCTCTCGTTTTCACCACGAGATCCAGCCCATGCATGATGGCATTCTGAACAACCGGATGCATTGGAAAGAGAGGCAGGAGGAATATGAGGCAAAACTAAAGGCAATGGAGGAGGCAGCTAAGGCCAGACAGGAAGCAGCTACCAAAAATGGTTTGAATTTTAATCGTTTGCTTAAGATTTTATTAATCTATATCCTTTGTTCACTGTATTTCTACTAAATTAGGAAGAACCTACATTCAGACCCTCTTAAAATGTAGCTCATTATCAAGTTGACGTTTGACATAACAATATACATTTTTATTTAAAAAATCAGTAAAAACAGTAATATTGTGAAATATTATTACAACAACAAAACGTATCTATTTTAATATATTTTAAAATAAAATGTCATTTATTTCTGTGCCGGCAAAGCTGAATTTTTAGCATTCATTACTCCAGTCTTCAGTGTCACATTATCCTTCAGAAATCATTCTAATTTGCTGTTCAGTAAACATTTTTTATTATTATACTTCAAGTAAAGTATAATTTTATCTTTGATCAATTTAATTTAAAAACCTTAATGACCCCAAATATTTGAAAGGTACTGAAGTGTACACTGACATGCTACATGGCCAATGGTATGTAGACACCCGAAATCCACACCTATATTTGCTTGTACAGATTTACAGATTAATAGGAAAAATGGTCCTCACTTTACTGCTATAAAAAGGGTTTTGCAGTCTGTTAACATGAAAAAAAAAACACTTTGACTTCTACAAAAGAACCCAGACACAAAAAGCTAACCTGAAGAACATGTAATTAAACATCAAGAACTTCATTAATCTCCAAGAAACTTGATTGGCCATCAAAAAGCCCAGACCTGAACTAGAATAGCCAATAACAAAAGAGTGTCCACAACCTGTCGGCCATATATCGTATGATATGATGCATTTCTTTCATTCGGACTCTTTGTGTTTGTTTCTGTACGGTTTCTCTACAGCTGCAAATTCCAACAGCACCAGTGGATCAGGATCAGGATCCAAGACCTGCTCTATCTGCTAGAGAAAAGACGACGTTACAGAGGGCAAGGCAGTTTGAGATATAGTACATCACACAGATCAACATCACCCTTAGGATCCCCAAGGATCTGATCAAGAGTGAGTGGGAAAACACTGTCAATGCATTATATGCTACCAGCAGGCCACAAGACCACCTGCTAACCAAAACACACATTGGATCTTGCCTACTACAGTTAGCATTACTGTTCCATTGTGTTTCCTTTGGGTCACAGTGTTCAAGCATTTTTATAGGATGGTACTCGGTTTCAGTTAATCACAATGCAGACTTAGATGCACTACAGGAAAATTCAGAGGTGAATATTGAAAATATGGTTCTTATTTAAAAAAAAAAAAAAAAAGTTTATTTTGTTTTTCTCTCCATGCAATCAAAGATATTAGCATTATCTATAAATTACTTGTATGGATAGGTTTTCATTTATTTTTATTTATCAGCTGCTATTTAGTATCAAGCAGGTCTAGTTAACTTTTCCTCCATTTTGTAATTTTAATGTCTCATTTGTTGTCACCTGCTACTTTCACTGAATATCAGAAAACAAAGGCCATTATATGAGTGATACGTATTTTTTTCTGTCATTTATTCCCTCTAAATGTAATCACATTGTACAGATGGAAGCTAACATTGCAGGTTGCTAAATGTGAGAAGGTAGGTGACAGACCTTAGTGCGCCACAAAATAGTTTCTGGTAAGCTAGATGGCAGAATACAGTGGTGGTCAGCATGTATAAAGATTGGGTTAAAGTTATAGTTTGATTTTTTTTTTGTTTCACTTAAGCCGACAGGTAATGCGCAATTGTCCTTCAGACTTATTTACATCAAGTGCTGTCATGGGTGTGTTTTACTGAGCAATGTCCCGTTACTCAGTGTCTCCGCTGTTGGGACATGCGTTCACAGAGAAAACTAATTCCAGTGGCCTTGATATCATTCATCTGTTCTCAGCTGACCCGTCATCACACTGAACCTTGAGAAGTCTGTGATTAAAGGGATAGTTCACCTTCAGTTGCTGGTCCCCATTGACTTGCATAGTGTTTTATTTCATACTATGGAAGTCAATGGGGACCAGCAACTGAAGGTGAACTATCCCTTTAAATTCATGAAGGTATTCAGATTCAGGCAATTTTTTTCTTCTTATGTCTGACTTTTTTTGTAGGAATCAAGTTTTTCTTTCACTAGTTGTCTATAAAACATCGTAAAAACATCAGTTGTGAATCTAATTGTGTAAATACACAAAATTTATTTTTAAACATTATGAGGTACGACTTTACATACTGTTAAAAGTAAAAATTACAAAGGTGTGTTTTAGTGTACTTAATGTATTTTACAAGCTTATAATACAAAGCTGCTGCTTCTGTTTCACATATCATAAAGGTTTAATTTAAGTAGCAAAGAATCAGGCAGTAGCAATGAAAATTAATGTTTAAATCAATGTGTCAGATCTGACAGCGAGGGCCCGATAAGAAGACTTATTGAGTCTTTTTGAATTTGACACAAATGTGATTTACTTGCAGAGCAAGTTTAATCATTTTTAACATGAATTTGATTATTTTGATTCATCTTCAAATATGATGCTCGCAAACCATCAAAAATACAGCATCAAATATGGATGATTCCAATTAAATTATTAAACATTAAGCTTCACTTCTGTATGCTCAATACAATGACAATTAAAGCATATATTTTTATGAACTTTGTGTTTTTCTTAGTACTTAGGTTGACTATTTCAAATAAATGATGTTCTTTCTATTTATAAAAGAATACTGGGGGGGAAATGTATCACGTTACAGCAGGAAATGCTTCTTGAGCACCAAATCAGCATATTAGAATGATTTCTGAAGGATCATGTGAGACTGGAATAATGGCTGCTGAAAATTTAGCTTTGTCATCACAGGAATAAATTACATTTTAAAATATATAAAAATAAATAAACAGCTATTTTACACTGCAGTATTTCACAATATTACTGTTTTTACCAATTAAATGCAGCCTTGGTGAGCAGAAGAGACTTATTTCAAAAACATAAAACATAACTTACAGACCCCAATTTTTTTGATGGGTAGTATATTAAAGCAATAACAATATCAATTTGAGACTATTTCAAACTACAAAGGATTTGATTCTCTTCACACATCTACTCAATGAGTCACTCGATAAGAAATCCTCTTATCCCATGAGAACTATCAGCAGTTTCCACCCTTCCCTTCCTAGATACTGTAACTGAGTGTCATCTGCAAAGGTTATCTGAACATCCCTACACATTCCATTTCCCAATAAATCCTCTGACAATATTCTTACAAGACTTCCAATATTTTTGTCTCTGTTAAAGTCATGGCAGTTTTGGGTTTTTAGATTAACTCAGAAGAAATGTTGTTTATAAATGAAGGAAAGCAGAGCTTTTTTAAACAGTTAATGAAGTGCAGCACCGCAGCTAAGTAGCTGTGAAGCATTTGTGCAAAATCAGCACTTGTGCTGTATTGGCTTGACCTAAATCCTGGGATTTATGCTAAACCATGGTCAGGTTATACAACCGTCCTCCCTCTATAAACGTCACCACAGCAGTGCAGGAAAGACAAAACAGTTCTTAACACATTCTCAGAGAATGATCTTGGTTTGTCATGCATATAGTGCATATAACTATAACCCAACCAAATGAAAATGTTCTTTTCTTGCTGAAAAGGTATGCAGACGCCCTTATGATGCATATAATCAGAATTACCTGAATAATGGCAATGAGGAAAAAGAAAACATACAAGAATATTTTTACCTTCTGTCTTTATTGAAAATAAAATTAGGTTTATTGTGATTCATTTCATTTGGTGCTGGAATGAATACATCATGGAGATTTACTTCAGAATGGTGTCAGAGTTTGCTGTGGAGATAAAAAAATATTAAGATATTTTAATATTTTGAATTATTTGTGGTCAAGTTAACACCCTGTAGCCTGTGAGAAGAAATATATCCCCTGAAATTCCTTTCCATAAACAGCACTGCTTTGCATTTGATTCACTGAATATTTTCAATGAATAACTTAATTTTCAAGTAGGTGAAAACTGACATGCTACATAATGAGACACTGCTAATGTATGACAAAACAAAAAGAGGACTAATTTCTTTCGTCAAACACCATTTCAACATTACTGTATCTCCCCTCTACATAAGGCTGGTTAATGTAAAATATCCGCATTCACTGAAACACAAAGATAAGAAACTAACAGGTGGGCCAAGGTTAAAATACCACCACAAAAATACACTTTTTGTAACACCATCTGATATATTTTGCTATATTTTATTATTGTTATATTGTAGAATAAAATTGTGTGTGTGTGTGTGTGCATACAGAGAGAGAGAGTGTTACAGACCTTCAGACAGCGGGGAGACCTGTACGGGAGGAACCATGTTTGAACGGATCTTCTCTTCAGGCAGGAGAAGAGGAAGTCTCTGCTCTGCTCTGATTTGATTCTCCCTGCTGTCTGTCAGTAGGCTACACTGTACACAGTACATGTCCATCAACTTTTTGCCCGTTTTTCACCATTTTTAAATAAAAAACAATAATATGGTAATAATTTTAAACCTTTTTAGAAGTTCACTTAAATATTCCTACAGTGTAGTGTGTATAAATATTCAACCCAGTCTCTCAGTTAATATAGGGTATTCATTTATTAATTTGTTAGGCCTTTTATTAATGTTGTTATTATTATTAGTAGTAGTAGTAGTATTGTTGCTTATAATTTTAACAACCTGTTGACTTAGTCTTACAGTGTGAAAATTTCGTTTTTTTTAATATGTATAAATATTTTATACAGTCTCTCAATTAATGTAGGGTATGTATTTATTTAGTAGTAGCAGTGCAAACGATTTAGAAATAAATCAGTTTTGTCAACTGCCCATTGCCATTCTGGTGTGTCATGCATGCCTTGTCATTAAAATACAAATTGTACAAACTGTGTAAACCTTTGAAAAACTATAATTACAAAATCTTTGATAAGACAGGTTATAGTTATAAAGATGAATTCCATCAAAGCCTACTTCCTAAATAGATATTTGAAATCAGTCTCTTAGTGATGATACATTTTTTTATCAGCCACAGATTAAATATTAGAGTACATTATGTCTCCACCTGAGTTAAAGTTGTTCCTTCTATTTGAATCTATTTCTGGAGGTGACGTCACCGATGCCAACACAGGTGTCAGTTTCAGAAACCTGCAGGATTAGAAAGCATGTTGGAACGCTTGTAAGTTAAATGTAAACACAGCTGACAGAATATGAAGTAAGTTCTGACACACACACACACAAAATATGCCCTGATGTGACATTGAACTATTTCTCACAGTAACCTTGATTAGTTATTATATTTAATATATGTGTTAATATTAGGTATGTTATATTGCTATACGATAGGAAAACCTTGTATCAGCCTCTTGCATTAACCTCTTCCCTTAATAGAAAGTTATGCAGAGCGCCAGAGTGGTCACTGGAAATAGACCAATGATGTACTTCTCTGGTATTTAACAGATGGATCACAAAAATACAGCCGACTTGTTTTGGAACATGACAGCATGTGCTCAGTCATAGCAGATCTTCGACAGGCTGACACACACTGTAGTGCTAATAGAGGAGCGTTACTGGAATGTTCCAAGACAGCATATAAAAGCCTCAGGTCTTGTTCATTGGGACAGAAGCACAGAAGAACTCAACCAGCTCAAAACAGCACAGAAAAGCCACCAAAAATGCTTTGCCCAAGCACATTTCAGCCTCACCTCAGCCCATTCATGGACTTCCACTGGCCAGTGCGCAGTCTGTGGCCGGAGACCAGACCTCTGTTCTTTCAGATCGAGAAAGAAATGATGAGACACTTGCAGGAGATGAGACACAACCTGGAGTTCATGGAATGCCTGCACCAAAGGATTTTCGATGAGATTGACCACGTTTCACCCATGACGACTTTCAAACCCATCTCATTCCAGCTCGGAAAAGAAGGAAGCCTCTATGCACTGACACTAGATACAAAGGATTTCACTCCAGAGGAGCTGTCCGTTAAACAAGTGGACAGGAAGTTGCGGGTGAGCGGCAAGACAGAGAAGAAGCAAGACGATGGGAAAGGATCGTTCTCGTACAGATGCCAAGAATTCAGGCAGGAGTTTGACCTTCCTCAAGGTGTGAATCCTGAGATGGTGACCTGCTCTTTAAATAATGGACAGCTACAGATAGAAGCACCCAAAGAAGCCAATGCTGTGAGCAACGAGAGAGTGATTCCCATTACATACACTCCTGCTGTGAAAAGTCCTGTTCCTCAGAGCCCTCAACCTCAACCTGAGAGCCAAGGAGCTGAGGCAGAGGCTACAGATAATTAAGCTTTGCCTCTACTATCTATATATCGCACAATGGAACAAAATGACATTCATTTACATCTTGAACTTACAAAATTGTAAAAAGAATCAAATTTGTCAAAGATCATTATTGGTCCTATACATTTGTGTAACTGTATTATAATTTTGTTGATTGTATTACGATTCAGAATTCAATATTTGTTTTATTAGATTGTTAAATTGCAAAAGATGTAAAATAAAATATTTTGTGTACATCCAATAAACTACAAAACTAATCAAGTTTGGGTCCTGGAATGGCTATCATGTTTGTGTAATTTGCCAGATTTACACAAAATATTATTCAATTGGTAAATGTATTCATTTGTATTTATTTATTTATTTATTTATTTAATTAATGCATCTTCAATTTTTGTCTTTACAATTTCTAAAGAATTTTTGCTTGCATTAAATTATTAAGAATTGCATGCATCTCACAAATTCATAAAACCATTTGTTTTCTTGGTGTGAAAAATCAGCAATGATCAGAAACTAAGTTCTTTAATATGGATCTCATCCATATTGATGCTTTAACAAAACATGCTTAAAATATACCTAAACTTTCATTACTGTAATATTCTAAAAAAAAACAATCTATTGAGTTTTGAAAATTTTACAAATTTTAAATATGCATGTTTTATTTATAAGGTCTTGAATGGGCTTGCTCCCCCTCCGTTAATTGAATTAATAAAACCGAGGGCAGATTGTAGTATTGGTACTAAGTCTATTATTAGAGGAGATTGTGAGGTGCCATATAGGCGAACATCTTTTGGACAGAATGTATTATCTGTAATTGGGAGTAAATATTGGAATAGCTTACCGCAGTCAATAAGACAATGTTCTACTTATCATACCTTTAAAGATCATTTCAAAAACTGTCTTATGAAGAATCAGTTGTGTAAACATTTTACTTAGAAATATTCAAATGTCTTTTATGTGCTGTTGTATGTGTATTTGAGTCTGTGTCCTTGTGTGTATCTGCCTAGGAACTGCGGGTGTAAATTAGCAATGTTGCTATAATCCGTCTTGTTTACATTCTGTATTACTACAAATGTTCATTAACATGCATTGTCCCTATCAAATAAATAAACAATAACAATGACTTTCAAATATACCTAGTTTCTGTCCACACGTCAGGTATTTTTGAAAACTTAAAGAAATATTTGTACATAAAAAAACCTAAGACCTCTTCTTCGACAAGGTTTTAGTTTTTGTGTCACAACAAACATGCATAAAATAATCAAAAATAGTTGCATGCAATTATCTCACAAATTCACAAAAACATTTGTTTTCTAGGAGTGAAAAATAAGCAAATATCAAAATTGATCTCTTTAACAAGAATCTCATCCATTTCGATTCCAGTATAGAAGCAATAAAAACAGACCTTTGACCTAAAATAATAAGCAAATCCTCTCCGTTCACAAGGGACGTTGATACTTGTACTAATCCCTCCAACCCTCTAGACGGCAGTACTGCTTTAACAAAACACACTCCACACCAAATTTTTGTTCCATAAAAAAGTCCTTCCGTTTGTTCACTCGCCACTAACAAGCAAATGGCTAGCCGGGGTACTTTTTAAGGTACAATTTTGTATGTGATGAGGTAGTGAGCATATTTTTTGGGAGGAAGGTGCCGAATAATAATCTTTGAGCATGACGGCAGTAATTCACGAGTTACTGTCCTCCGTTATGGGGGTATTAGTTGAAAGTGTCGTGTCGGAGTTGAGCAAACATCTCTCTGACTTCACGACTGTCTTATCTGAGGAGTGGAAGCGCAACAAGGGGACGGTAGTGAACAAAAACCGACTTAAACAGGCGAATCAAGCCAAAAGTGTAAGTTCTAGAGTAGAGGAACGATTGCAGTGTCCATTCCTGTTCATAATAGGCTTCGAAATGTTGGTTGACAGCTGTATTTACAACTTCTATTTATTTAGAAGTCCATATTGAATGTAATTATATTATAAATATAATAAACCTGTTAACCTTGTAACTTCCGTCTGTTTCACAGTAAGCTGTTGTTGGTTAAATAATGTGTATCCGTGTTTTTTGTAATATGCTATTTTAAATTCCCATTTGTTTTAAACGTAAATTCGCAAAATTTATGTTAATCCATGCGGAAATTAAAAAATTATGTTAATAAATCAGGTATATATATATATATATATATGTGTGTGTGTATGTATGTATATAAATATGTAAATGTGTGAGGGTGTACACACCTGATTTAAGTTCAATTAAAAAAAAACATGATCTAGCAGTATGTGTTAGGCAAGGTTTACATTTTTGTGTCACAAGAATCATGACGATCGTCACCACCATCACACAAATTGTAAAAAAAAGAAAGAAATTGTTTGGTATTTTTACATTATTTTTCTCCTAATGGTAGCTAGCAACAACAGAAAAACAAAATCAATACTGCATTTATACAAAATATGGTTGTTTTGTCACCAGTGCAAGAATGTGATGACAGCTTGACTGTTTAATAGAGCTTGCAGAAAACATCCTGTAATCTCATTAATTCAAGCGAATGATAGAGTTGGCAATTTATAAAATGTGTGACATTATTTTTATATTCATATTAAGTGATTGGTAATTCACATTTTGTGAGGAAATGAGAGCAGGAGATTGCACTCAAAACATTTAATACCTCTAAACACACTTGTCCTTTGGTCATCTTGTTCTAGTCATATGTTGTCTGAAGAAGTCAAATATTTTGTGTGTACAAAGTAATGATCGTAAATCTTAAATTCTGATAGAGCACAAGATTATTAGGACAATGTAAGTGAATTTGATTATAATCAAACCTGTTTTTTTACATGCAGGAAATTGTAATAATTGCATGCAATGAACTAAATCTCCAATGATCTCTTTTATGTTTCAGAAGGAGTTTGCTGATTTCATGGAGCTGTTGAGTAAAGCCACAGTAGAGACGATGGTGAAACTGATTCATGATCACATCTCCGCTCAAGTACCGGAAGCGACAGCAAAGTCTCAGCTCTCAAAACAAGACAAACTAAATGGTACATCTTTATACTTAATCACAAACCTGGGCAAACACTCAGATATTCTATGTATGTCTTGGCTATATCATTTACTTGCCCTTAAAAGGGTTAGTTCACCCAAAAATGAAAATTCTGTCATTAAAGGGATAGTTCACCCCCAAATTTTTTTTTAATGTTTATCTGCTTACCGCCAGTGCATCCAAGATGTAGGTGACTTTGTTTCTTCAGTAGAACACAAACGAAGATTTTGCAGTATGCAGTATGTCAGTCATATAATGGAAGTGAATGGGAATCACGGCTTTGAGAGTCAAAAAAACATTCACAGACAAAACCAAATTAAACCCTGTGGCTCGTGACGATACATTGATGTGTAAAGACACAAAACGGATCATAGACTTACAACTGCATTACCGCCACCTATCTCTCAAATGGACCTTTGACACTCCTAATTGAGAGTGTGCGATCCACCGTAAGGAAGAAGACGCGTCATGCGTTTGCTGTTGAGAACGCGTTCAGGACAGTTCAGACATTGTGGTGAATCAGATGTAAAAAAACTATATAAATACTATTCAGTTTCTTGCACAGACCGATCGTTTCGGGTCTTTACAATCAATATCAATGTATCGCACCGAGCCGCAGGGTTTAATTTGGTTTTGTTTGTGTATGTTTTTTTGACTCTCAAAGCCGTGATTCCCATTCACTTCCATTATATGACTGACATACTGCAACGGTTTGAGTTAAAAATCTTCGTTTGTGTTCTACTGAAGAAACAAAGTCACCTACAATCTTGTATGTCCTGACGGTAAGCAGATAAACATCAAATTTTCATTTTTGGGTGAACTATCCCTTTAATTACTCACCCTCATGTCGTTCTAAACCCGCATGACCTCCGTTCATCTTCGGAACACAAATTAAGATATTTTTTATGAATTCTGAGAGCTCTCTGACCCTCCCATAGACGGCAATGTAATTACCACAATCAAGGTCCAGAAACGTGGTAAGGAGATCGGTAAAATAATCCATGTGACATCAGGGGTTCAACTGTAATTTTACGAAGCTACGAGAATACTTTTTGTACGCAAAGAAAACAAACATGACGACTTTATTCAACAATTCGTCTCCTCCGCGTCACCCTGGTGCCATTTTGGAGAATATCCACTGAATGTAAACGGCGTATGCTATTCTGTGTCAGCTGCGTCACGCGGATGCGTTGTTTTCGTTATGAACAAATTCAAACAAATTCGTATTTTACCGATCTCCTTGCCACGTTTCTGGAGCTTGATCGTGGTAATTAGATTGCTGTCAATGGGAGAGTCAGAGAGCTGTCAGAATTAATCAAAAATTTCTTTATTATATCTTTAAATATTTGCTTTATTTTCGTTATGAACGAATTCAAACAAATTCGTATTTTACCGATCTCCTTGCCACGTTTCTGGAGCTTGATCGTGGTAATTAGATTGCTGTCAATGGGAGAGTCAGAGAGCTGTCAGAATTAATCAAAAATTTCTTTATTATATCTTTAAATATTTGCTTTATTTTCGTTATGAACGAATTCAAACAAATTCGTATTTTACCGATCTCCTTGCCACGTTTCTGGAGCTTGATCGTGGTAATTAGATTGCTGTCAATGGGAGAGTCAGAGAGCTGTCAGAATTAATCAAAAATTTCTTTATTATATCTTTAAATATTTGCTTTATTTTCGTTATGAACGAATTCAAACAAATTCGTATTTTACCGATCTCCTTGCCACGTTTCTGGAGCTTGATCGTGGTAATTACATTGCTGTCAATGGGAGAGTCAGAGAGCTGTCAGAATTAATTAAAAATATCTTTATTATATCTTTAAATATTTGCTTTATATCTATATAAATATTTGTGTTCCGAAGACAAACGGAGGTCTTACAGGTTTAGAATGACATGAGGGTGAGTAATTAATGACAAAATTTTCATTTTTGGGTGAACTAGCCCTTTAAGTTCTAAACCTGTATGAGTTTGTTTCTTTGGCTGAACACAAAAGAAGATATTTTGAATAATGTGGCAGATATTTTTTCTGCTTTTAAAATTAAACTCATTTCATTTTGATAAATTTCACAGAAAACAAGACTTCTTATCTTGTCATTTTTCAGCACAAGTAAATGTATCTTTAGACATTTGCACTGGAAAACTAGTCAAAAATACTGAGGAAGAATTTAACATTTTTGCAGCCTGATCAGAAAGTGCAGTAAAGTTAAAGGGGTCCTATTATGCTTTTTCACTTTTTCAACTTTAGTTAGTCTTTAATGTTGCTGTTTGAGCATAAAAAAGATCTGAAAAGTTACAAAGCTCAAAGTCCAATTCAAAAGGAGATATTTTATTTAACAGAAATCACTTTTCATGTGACTCACGACTCATTTGGACTACAACGCATATTTTCTGGGATTTGTGATATCACAAATACTGATGAATGGGACGAGACCTGGTTGAGCTGCACTAGAGAAGGCAACGAGTGTTATCACTATGTCGGAGACACGCTAGCTTTCCCAAGGCAAACGAACTTAGAGTGGTTACAATCATCCGGGTTACAATCATCCGGGTTTAAATCGCGCTCAAATTGATTTGATTTTGACGCAATATTTACACTGAAGCTCGCAGGCGGCTATGGTAAGGGGCATGATATTTCCTGACCAGGCGCCGAGTGGAGCCAATCACAACACTCACTGGCCCAGCTAACCAATCACAGCACATTTTGTATCTCAGAAGGCAGGCCTTCATTTGATACAGGAACTATTCGAGCCGTTCATGCCAGACTGGGGAGAGAGGTGTTGTAATAATGTAAAATATAAGATAGAAGAGCATAATACACTTTAAAGTTATTTCCATATTCTAGTGTACTCTAGCAGAAGGTTTCCAAAGTACACACAGTTTAACCATGTGCATTTATTTCTACTTGTCTTGGTAGAAATTAAAAAAATAAATAAAAAATGACCAGAAACCCTTGCTCTGTAAATCTGTTTAAGATGTCTAATCGATATTTGAAGATTCCTGCTTATACAGTCAATAATAATACTTTTTAAATATTATGTATTTGTATTGTGAATTCAAGATTTTCAGTGTGGTATTTCAAAAAACAAAGCATTATTATTATTATTATTTTTTTTTTCTCATTGTATTCACACAGAGGGTCAAGGAGCCACATCTGAGTCTGAAAATAATGTGCTTCTTGAGTCTGAACAGAACAAGGATTATGAAATGGAATCAGAACGTCATGAAAACTCTGGACAAGCAGCAAATCAGTACCAACAGCTGTCATCTGCACCCACAGATATTCTGGCAGGCAGTTTAAGTTTGAGTGAAAGCCAGCCTTCCACAAGCACGAACGTAGCTGCTGAGGAGAGACATGAGCCTTTAATTTGTGAGTCCTGTGGAGTATCGTTCAATGACATGGCCCTGTTAAACATTCACAATGCTTTACACAAAGAAAGACCTTTCAATTGTTTAACATGTGGGAATACTTTCAAAATGATGAAATGCTTGATGAAACACCAGAGATTTCACATGAGTCCGGATTTGAGTATTGAGTTCGAAGCCACTCTGAATGAAGAAGAATTCATTGTGCAGCTTGAAACCTGTGATACTGTCAATACATCACTGGAAACACTAGAGGTCACCACTCAAGGTAAGACATTATTTCAAATGCAGCTTAAAGGGATAGTTCACCCAAAAATGAAAATTACCCCATGATCTACTCACCCTCAAGGCATCCTAGGTGTATATGTGACCCTGGACCACAAAACCAGTCTTAAAGGAACACTCCACTATTTTTGAAAATAGGCTCATTTTCCAACTCCCCTAGAGTTAAATAGTTTAGTTTTACCGTTTTCGAATCCATTCAGCCGATCTCCGGGTCCGGTAGCTTTTTTAGCTGTAGCTTAGCATAGATCATTGAATCTGATATTATGCATTACATAATGATATTACGCAGTGCCTGAAAATAGTCCCCAGCTAGGTAACTTCCAATAAGCCTATTTTCAGATCATGTTCCATGAAGATATTTTGTGAATTTCCAACCGTAAATATATCAAAGCTCAATTTTTTATTAGTTATATGCATTGCTAAGAACTTCATTTGGACAGCTTTAAAGGCGATTTTCTCAGTATTTAATTTTTTTTCACCCTCAGATTCCAGATTTTCAAATAGTTGTATCTCGGCCAAATAATGCCCTATCCTAACAAACAGTATATCAATGGAAAGCTTATTTATTCAGCTGATGTATAAATAGAGATGCACCGATTGCAATTTTCTTGGCCGATTCTGATTTTTTGTTATTGTGATCTGCCGATTCCGATTTTCTTTCTAAGAACTATAATTGACAGCATATACAAACATAAATCTACTTGTTGTAATAATGTAAAATATAAGATAGAAGAGCATAATACACTTTAAAGTTATTTCCATATTCTAGTGTACTCTAGCAGAAGGTTTCCAAAGTACACACAGTTTAACCATGTGCATTTATTTCTACTTGTCTTGGTAGAAATTAAAAAAATAAATAAAAAATGACCAGAAACCCTTGCTCTGTAAATCTGTTTAAGATGTCTAATCGATATTTGAAGATTCCTGCTTATACAGTCAATAATAATACTTTTTAAATATTATGTATTTGTATTGTGAATTCAAGATTTTCAGTGTGGTATTTCAAAAAACAAAGCATTATTATTATTATTATTTTTTTTTTCTCATTGTATTCACACAGAGGGTCAAGGAGCCACATCTGAGTCTGAAAATAATGTGCTTCTTGAGTCTGAACAGAACAAGGATTATGAAATGGAATCAGAACGTCATGAAAACTCTGGACAAGCAGCAAATCAGTACCAACAGCTGTCATCTGCACCCACAGATATTCTGGCAGGCAGTTTAAGTTTGAGTGAAAGCCAGCCTTCCACAAGCACGAACGTAGCTGCTGAGGAGAGACATGAGCCTTTAATTTGTGAGTCCTGTGGAGTATCGTTCAATGACATGGCCCTGTTAAACATTCACAATGCTTTACACAAAGAAAGACCTTTCAATTGTTTAACATGTGGGAATACTTTCAAAATGATGAAATGCTTGATGAAACACCAGAGATTTCACATGAGTCCGGATTTGAGTATTGAGTTTGAAGCCACTCTGAATGAAGAAGAATTCATTGTGCAGCTTGAAACCTGTGATACTGTCAATGGAAACACTGAAACACTAGAGGTCACCACTCAAGGTAAGACATTATTTCAAATGCAGCTTAAAGGGATAGTTCACCCAAATTACCCCATTACCCCATGATCTACTCACCCTCAAGGCATCCTAGGTGTATATGTGACCCTGGACCACAAAACCAGTCTTAAAGGAACACTCCACTATTTTTGAAAATAGGCTCATTTTCCAACTCCCCTAGAGTTAAATAGTTTAGTTTTACCGTTTTCGAATCCATTCAGCCGATCTCCGGGTCCGGTAGCTTTTTTAGCTGTAGCTTAGCATAGATCATTGAATCTGATATTATGCATTACATAATGATATTACGCAGTGCCTGAAAATAGTCCCCAGCTAGGTAACTTCCAATAAGCCTATTTTCAGGCGCTGCGTAATATCATTGCGCCTGCTGCACCCATGGTACGGTAGCAAAGTTCCTTGATTATTACGCTGGAATGAAAGTATAGTTCCTAGCCATATCGGCCTAGAAAATCACAACTTTTCATTTTCTGTTGGTTTTAGTACACGATGTAACTACAGAAGAGTCAAATTTTAAATAGGAAAAATATAGAAACTCTTTGGTCATTTTTGAGCGAGATGCTAACGGTCTCATCCGATTCAATGATCTATGCTAAGCTACAGCTAAAAGTGCTACCACCAGACCTGGAGATCGGCTGAATCGATTCGAAAACGGTAAAACTCAACTGTTTAACTCTAGGGGAGTTGGAAAATGAGCCTATTTTCAAAAATAATGAAGTGTTCCTTTAAGTCTCTTGGGTATATTTTTATCAATAGCCAAAAAAAACATTGTATGGGTAAAAATGATCGATTTTTCGTTTATGCCAAAAATCATTAGGATATTAAGTAAAGATCATGTTCCATGAAGATATTTTGTGAATTTCCAACCGTAAATATATCAAAGCTCAATTTTTTATTAGTTATATGCATTGCTAAGAACTTCATTTGGACAGCTTTAAAGGCGATTTTCTCAGTATTTAATTTTTTTTCACCCTCAGATTCCAGATTTTCAAATAGTTGTATCTCGGCCAAATAATGCCCTATCCTAACAAACAGTATATCAATGGAAAGCTTATTTATTCAGCTGATGTATAAATAGAGATGCACCGATTGCAATTTTCTTGGCCGATTCTGATTTTTTGTTATTGTGATCTGCCGATTCCGATTTTCTTTCTAAGAACTATAATTGACAGCATATACAAACATAAATCTACTTTTCTTCAACAGTTTTATTTTCATAAAAAAAAAACACAAGTAAAAAGTCAGTAATAAAATAAGAACAAATAAAAACATTGCAATCTATAATTGACAGCATATACAAACATAAATCTACTTTTCTTCAACAGTTTTATTTTCATAAAAAAAAAACACAAGTAAAAAGTCAGTAATAAAATAAGAACAAATAAAAACATTGCAATAAACAGCACAAATAAATGCAATAGAATAAAGAGAGCTATGAAACTAAGTTTTTCAGGTTAAGTAAGTTTTTATTCAGATAAGAAATACTACTGAAATTAAAGTAATCAAATGTAAAATAACACATTCAGTGTTATTGGATGTATTATTTTTTACTTCATACAAATTTTTACTTCATTGTAAAAATTAAATATAGATTAATGCTTACCGTTAAAGTTATAAAACGTATACAGTCAAGAGCAGAAAGTGATTTTCTTTGTCTTTTGTTCTTTGATTAACATGACAGACAGCAGCAGGAATATTGGGCTGCGGTCCCTTTAAGAGTTTATCCACGCGGATGCGTTCTCTTTCTCAACTATTTAACGTTCCCAAACTGACTGTGTTTAACTGGATACTCGCCAAGACGGGCATTTTGACATAATTTTGTATGTTTTTGAACGTTTTAGCGCAGTTAGCCACTCATTTTGAATGCGCAGCTGACGTTATTGCTGGTAACAAAAGGGATCGGCTCGGAATCGGAAAGAAGTGAGACTGACCGGCCGGTCACCGATCCGGGCCGATCATGAGGAAAATCGTCCGATTCCGATCCTTGGCCGATTGATCCTTGATCTCTAGTATAAATCTCAATTTCAAAAAATTTACCCTTATAACTGGTTTTGTGGCCCAGGGTCACATATCTTGACTGTGGTCCAGGGACTTCTATTTGACTATTGAATAATATCACCCATTCACTGCCATTATAAAGCTTGGAAGAGCCAAGACATTTTTAAATATAAGTCCGATTGTATTCGTCTGAAAGAAGAAATTCATATACACCTAGGATGGCTTGAGGGTGAGTAAATTATGGGGTAATTAAAAATTTTGGGTGAACTATCCCTTTAAAGTTCTGTTTAGAAATATATGTTTCTCTGCACAGTATGGGAGTCATCTTGGACTGTGTATTGTAAATGCAGCATATGGTTTAATTTTTGTGCTGATTTGGTGTTTAAGAATGTTTTTATTTGTATTATTATGTTAAAACGGTTGTGCTGCTTAATACTTTTGTGGAAATCACAAAAGTAGTTTGTGGATACATTTTTTCAGGATTTTTTGGTGTTCAAAAGAACAGCATTTATTTGAAATAGAATTTATTGTAACAATATGAATGTATTCATTGCCACTTTATCTGGTCAAATTTATTGTGTGCTTGTTGAATAAAAGTATAAATTAAAAACTAAAAAACATACTGAAACTGTAAACGGTAGTGAATGTAAAACTCTCATAGATCCATGTCACGTGAGTGTACATGATTTTATTATTTCTTTAAAGACATTAATTCATCTTTTTTTTATTCATTTATGTAAACTGAGTTAGTAAAAAATTACTGGATGCACCTTAAAATACCAATATTTTATATTTAAAAAAAAGTATAAATATTTAAATAAAATTTTTCAGGTTGTTTCTCTTAAACATACTCTTGTGTTCTTCTTTTCACAGAAATTCTCCAAAATAACTTGGACAATGAAGACGTATCTTGTGCTGTCTTGGGAAGCAGTCAGTATGTGACCGAATCGCTTGTGCAAGGTTTAAATATTACCATCGAAAACACAGACAACCAGCCCAACACCACACCTAACATGGATATGATCAAGCAATCAAATGATGGCTTGTTCCGATGTAAAACTTGCGGGAAGTGTTTTGAACTTAGGTGGAAGTTCATTAACCACGTTCGGGCTCATGTGAAACATTACAAATGTTCGCATTGCGATAAGCGCTTTACTATGAGAAGCTGCCTCATCAGACACGCAGCGATGCACACTGGAGCTAAGCTATTCAAATGTGATGTATGTTCCAAGTCTTTTGTATTTCAGGCCTCCCTGGAAAAGCACAAGCACCTTCATACGGCAGAAAAGACGGTTACCTGCTCAAACTGTCAGAAGGTTTTTCCCGGCAAGCGTTCGTTCGGCAGACACCGATGCAAAGCAGTCGAAACGCTCTACAACTGTCCAGTATGTGACAAGCAGTTCAAAATTAAGCAAAACATGCTCGATCACCAAACACTGCACACCGGCGAGAAGCCCTACTGTTGCGAAATTTGTGGCGCTTTTTATAGCTGCGAGCGATATCTGAAAAATCACCAGAAGAGCCACATCGAGAAAACCTACGAGTATCTGTGCGAGCTCTGCGACAAGCGGTTCAGCGCTCGCAAACATTTGCAAGCGCATATGCTCGTGCACACGAGGGAAAAGCGATACGCTTGTGACGTATGCGATAAGAAGTTTGCCACCTCTGGAAACCTCAACAGACACAAAGCCGGTCACACGGGTGTGAAGCTGTACGGTTGTCCGATATGTTTGAAAAGGTACACCACAGCGTACGCCTTGAAGATGCACATGCACAAACATACTTCAAGCAAACCATTTCTTTGCGACGTTTGCGGTAAGGGATTTACCAGTTCAGACTACATGAAAAGGCACAAGCGAATCATTCACGCAGGAAGGAGGGATTGTGTGTGCTCGATCTGTAATAAGGCCTTCATATTCCCCAGTTCTCTTAATCAGCACATGCTTGTACATACAGGAGAGAAGCATCACGAGCGATTGGTCAGTCCTTTGTTGAAGAAGTTCAGTTGCGATCATTGTCAAAAGAAGTTCTATTCACAAGCCGCCCTTACGGTACACCAAAGGGTTCACACCAAAGAAAAGCCGTATAGTTGTGAGGTTTGTGGAAAGCGGTTTGGATATTCGAGCAGTATTCAGATGCACATGAGAATCCATACGGGGGAGAGACCTTTTGGTTGTGATGTTTGTGGTAAGACGTTTAATCAGGCTGTGCATCTGAGGACCCATCAGCGAGTGCACACCGGTCTGAAGTCATTCAGTTGTGAGTGCTGTGGGAAGAAGTTTGTGGATCATAGAAATCTTAAACAACATAAATGTAAATACTCCATGTAAATTCTTACATATTTGCAAGGCCAAAGGTTACACTGAATTAAACACTGCATCTTTTTTTCCAGGGCTGTTTGAAATAGTTTTATGTAATGCATAGTATTATGTTCCTAACTGATGATCTGTAGTCTTATTTGGCAAGCTGAATGAAATTTGTTTGTATGCTTCTGTATTTTTAATTGTGTAAACAATTATATTTTCAAACCAGGACTGGAATCAATGCTTGAGTGTGATGGCAATAAAACATGAACCACCTCGGTCTTTTTTTTTTTTTTTTTGCATTAAATATATTATTAAAGAATCAGGATGGAATTATTCATAGTCATGTTTGAATTGTATTTTTTTTGGTGCCTATGGTGTCCCACAATCCTGTGCGTGCTTCACAAGCGTGATTACTCTTAAGTAAATTCAACTATGTGAATATTTCTTATTTACATTTAATTTCTACCTGGAAATTATCTCTAAAGTTGGCTTGAACTTCATTTCACATAACTTTTGAGTTATTATAGTTTTGCATATGGGACAGATATATTACGAAATGTATAGTGATGTGGAAAATGTATAAACAGAAATTGTACCCGCTTTATAACAGAATGATAATAGATTCATAGTTTTAGCCTTGTTCACATTTCCAGTCACAAAAATCGACAATAAAATAGGCCGAAAATAATCCAACAGAACTTTCGAGTGCGTAATTAATATTAATGAGTGCGTTCTAAAAGTAGGTTGACTTCCGGGGCGGAGACTAATTGCTTATATATGAACCTGAATTCAATCACCTGAACGTCACATCTGATGGCTACGTTACTTGGTGCTCAGACTAGACTTCAATCTTCAGGCACTGTTTAGCGCCTCTATTTTTCCTCTTTGGGAGATAAACAGAACTTCGTTCTGCTCAGTTTGTAGTCCTTCGATGATAGCAGCTCGATTATTTCATTTCCCCTGCAATAGTCGATAAAGATGGAGTTAGGAGAGGAGATGCCTGATGAGGGATATGGATGCGCCGTTGCGAATCGTTTCGGCCGGCTGCTGGACGATGAATCCGACCCGTTCGACATCTTATACGCGGCAGGGGTGGACAAGAAACCGAAGAAGAAGAAAGATGATCCGAAGAAAACTTCAACCACAACTAACGTTAATTCTGGAAAGAAAGAGTCTCAAAGAGACAGGAAAACGGTTCTTACGGCAGGTGGGGGTGGACAAGGTATGTGAAGGACGGCCTCATTTTATTCGACGCAACGTAACGTGCCTTTTAATTATCCACTAATTTAATTAATCCCTAGAAGATATACTGAGTTTAAATGTGGTTGCTGAGGCATTTAAAGTGTTTACATTTGTTCGTGGCTTGTATTTGGTCCGAATTTCTAGGCCAAGTCCGTCTTGCTCGTGGAGAAGTTGAGGAGCAACTAGAGAGACGCGTGACTTTTGAGCGCAAATTCACCGATGCCGTCGCCCCCCTCAGCTTCTCTGTTGAGAGGTAAATGTCTCTAATTACGTGTTAATGTCTTTATTTTTTATTCTGGACAAGGTATGTGAAGGACGGCCTCATTTTATTCGACGCAACGTGCCTTTTAATTATCCACTAATTTAATTAATCCCTAGAAGATATACTGAGTTTAAATGTGGTTGCTGAGGCATTTAAAGTGTTTACATTTGTTCGTGGCTTGTATTTGGTCCGAATTTCTAGGCCAAGTCCGTCTTGCTCGTGGAGAAGTTGAGGAGCGACTAGAGAGACGCGTGACTTTTGAGCGCAAATTCACCGATGCCGTCGCCCCCCTCAGCTTCTCTGTTGAGAGGTAAATGTCTCTAATTACGTGTTAATGTCTTTATTTTTTATTAGGGGCGTGTTAGAACGAGCCGTTTTAGGGGGGCGTGGCAGAGTCTTAACTTTGATAAAGAATATCTCTTTGGTTTTGAGACTTTAGTCTTTGCGACTTCAGGGATCTTATCTATGCACAATCAGCTTGTAACACTCCAAAGAGAAAGGAAAACTTGAAATCGCATCATATGACCCCTTTAAGTGGTGAATAAAGCTCATTCTGATTCTAATAAGAAAGCACCCCTACAATTTCTGAAAGTGAACGGTAGTGTTTTACACGAGCATTACATAAATGTAATTTTAACATTAGTGTAATCATTTTACCATGAGTTTAGGAACTGAATACAGTGTTTCCCCTAGGTTTACGGCTTTTTTTGGGGGGGGGCCTTTTTAATGGTTAAATTACATTTTATTCATCAAAGCATATCTAATTAATTAAAATCATGAAACTTAAACAATTTAACAAATGTATTAAGTTTAACAAATATTACGTTTAGGGCCCTATGAAATGTTTTATTGTAACCAAATTCTGTTTTAGCATGTCTAATTTGAAAGCATAAAACAAGTTTCATTTATTCTTCCAATAGCCTTATGATTTTTTTTGCTCAGAAATTCTTTGTTGTGTATTTACATTTTGTTTTAAGGCATAAAACATTCATTTAATCTATCTTTTAAATAATGAAAATTAAACAAATTAAATTTTGGAAAATAAAGGTAATTTAATGTTACAATTAAAACATTGAAGAAATATTGAATGCTTATTCCTTAAATTAGGTTTTAATCATTTTAGTAGTAGTAGTAGCAGTGTGTTACGTACATTCTACTCAACAACAGTAATATATTTCTGCCAATGCCCTCAAGTTAAACCGAACTTTTATGACAGGTTGCCGTGAATACCATTACATTTCTGTGTGTATATGATATGAGGATAGTTTTACTGAAATGAAACGGTCAAATGCTGATGAAGTGACTCTCAGAGCAGTTCTGGAGATTTTGTTCTTGTATTTATGTCATCATTTAGTGAGACGGCAGACGTTAATATCACCGGAAGCGTCACGAGCGTTTCAGTACGAGTACTACACAAAACCGCGCGTCTGCGCCATTCATTAACACAGAGACACGCAGAATTCATATTTAAATATGAATCGTTTTGCGGCTTAATATTTACAAATACTAGTGGGAGTGGGCTTATGTGTGTGTGTGTGTGTGCGTGAGCGCGCGCATCAGGGCGGAACTCCGCTGTGCGTGATACAGAGAGCACGACCATAACTAGAGACTGAAATGACATGCCGTCGTGTAAATAAGATCAATAACATAAGGCTATTAGTTTGCTTAATGAAAGAACAAGGTATAGACATGTTATAGGCCGCCCCACTAAAATAATGGCAGGGGAAACACTGGAATAATAAAAAAATAAAACCGTGCTTAGTATTTACTCTTTGAATTCAATATGCTCTGGTTCTTATTTAAGATACAAAAGTTATTTAGGTAAGAGCAGTGAGTGATTTTCTGTCTTTTGTTCATGGCCCCAAATATTGCAAACTGTAGCGATATGCATATTGCGTTATGTACATTTGCGATATTTTGATATATTGCACAGCCCTAGCCCAAACATTATGCTGGGTATAATTTATAAATTATGTACAAATGTAATTAAACAAATATGCAGATGTAAATGCAGCTCTGAAATATTAAAACTTTTTATTTTAATATTAATTTGAAAAGATTAAATGCAATGAATAAATGAGAGTGGCCAAAAGTGTACAATATATTAAATTGCATTCTAATATTTACAATACAATGCTGTATAAATGTAATTTAGTAATGTGTTATTTTTAGAAATAATACTTTAGGATATTTTAAGTGATGGATGACATTAACGATTATGTGCTTAATTGTAGTTGTTTTTGCATTGTCTGCCTTCTTTCATCCCCCCCCTTTCAGAACTGATCTGTCACCCATTTTTGGGTTGTAAATTACTGGTTGAAACCACCGCTTGTCATATTTGTGCTTGGAACATTTTGTGCGCACAATCAGCTGATAAATGAGACATTGCTTTTAAATCAGGAGTGTCCGATCTGAAGAGAAGCGCAGCGGCAGTGGATCTCGCAATTGGGGCTCGATGAGAGACCATATGAGGTGTTTCACATATGTCAGATTGAAAATTCTCACTTTGCTCCACCCCCCCATTTAAAATGGTTGTCATTTTTCTATCCTGTAGTGAAATTGAAGAGGGGTCGCCTAGTGAAGAGGTCGTTGAAAGTGAGGAGACCCAAGAGGCAGTTGAGACTGATGGAGAAAACAGGTCTGTTTCTCACAGCTGCAGGAAATATCTTGTAACACAGATGGTGCTTGACAGTGAATTTGATTATTTGCTGACTTTATGAACTTGAGCTTCCTTTTATAATTCATAATGGATGTGAATGTACGATTGCGCCACTTAATACTCTTTCAGACCATCTGAGACTGAAGAAGTGATTGAGCTTGCCCTAGAGATGACACTGGATGAGTGGAAAGCCCAACAGGAGCAAAGCAGGCCCAAAGTAGAGCTGAATATCCGTAAGGCAGACACTTCTGTGCTGTCTAAGGCTGTAGTTATCCATAAGTCCAAATTCCTTCAGGTGAGGAGTCTTTTTCTTAGCACTTAGAGTCTGTTGGATATGGATTCACTCTTATAACAGTTGTTCTTGTTTTAGAAAAATCCTAATGGCTTGGATGAAGACGATGTGGTTTTCCGCCGCCCGACCAATGACATCACTTGTCAACTAGAGATCAACTTCGGTAGCCTGGCTCGGCCCTCTCGTGGTGGGAGAGGAGGACGAGGTGGTCGTGGCCGTGGGGCTCCATTCATGCCATCCCAAAGATCTCCACAAAAGCTTGAATGTGTAAGTTAGTAGTATTGGTTGCGTCATAAATTGCTCATGCCTACACAATCCTGAGAAATGCAAGACTTTTAGTTTAACACCGTGTCCTAACTTCATGTGACGCCATGACACACAATAAAAAGTATGCTTTCCATGTTAATTGGAGTTTTTGTCCTAACCAGCCATGATGGAGACATGTAAACTTTCTATTTCTGTAACATAGTGGCTGGAGGAACAACATACAATCTATGACCATGATAATCTCGGGTACTGACTGTGCTTTATTCCATGTTAAAAGTGTCATATTGCATTTATAGCCATACTGAAAGCAGCAACAGATAGTTTACCTCAGATCTTTTATAAATTAAAGCAAACGTACGTTAAAACTGAACTCTGTGAACCAACAAGTGTTTTCCATGACAAAGATGGTACCAGTCAGTCACTCGGTATGTAGTTCATTGTCTGCCTTCTTTCATCCCCCCCCTTTCAGAACTGATCTGTCACCCATTTTTGGGTTGTAAATTACTGGTTGAAACCACCGCTTGTCATATTTGTGCTTGGAACATTTTGTGCGCACAATCAGCTGATAAATGAGACATTGCTTTTAAATCAGGAGTGTCCGATCTGAAGAGAAGCGCAGCGGCAGTGGATCTCGCAATTGGGGCTCGATGAGAGACCATATGAGGTGTTTCACATATGTCAGATTGAAAATTCTCACTTTGCTCCACCCCCCCATTTAAAATGGTTGTCATTTTTCTATCCTGTAGTGAAATTGAAGAGGGGTCGCCTAGTGAAGAGGTCGTTGAAAGTGAGGAGACCCAAGAGGCAGTTGAGACTGATGGAGAAAACAGGTCTGTTTCTCACAGCTGCAGGAAATATCTTGTAACACAGATGGTGCTTGACAGTGAATTTGATTATTTGCTGACTTTATGAACTTGAGCTTCCTTTTATAATTCATAATGGATGTGAATGTACGATTGCGCCACTTAATACTCTTTCAGACCATCTGAGACTGAAGAAGTGATTGAGCTTGCCCTAGAGATGACACTGGATGAGTGGAAAGCCCAACAGGAGCAAAGCAGGCCCAAAGTAGAGCTGAATATCCGTAAGGCAGACACTTCTGTGCTGTCTAAGGCTGTAGTTATCCATAAGTCCAAATTCCTTCAGGTGAGGAGTCTTTTTCTTAGCACTTAGAGTCTGTTGGATATGGATTCACTCTTATAACAGTTGTTCTTGTTTTAGAAAAATCCTAATGGCTTGGATGAAGACGATGTGGTTTTCCGCCGCCCGACCAATGACATCACTTGTCAACTAGAGATCAACTTCGGTAGCCTGGCTCGGCCCTCTCGTGGTGGGAGAGGAGGACGAGGTGGTCGTGGCCGTGGGGCTCCATTCATGCCATCCCAAAGATCTCCACAAAAGCTTGAATGTGTAAGTTAGTAGTATTGGTTGCGTCATAAATTGCTCATGCCTACACAATCCTGAGAAATGCAAGACTTTTAGTTTAACACCGTGTCCTAACTTCATGTGACGCCATGACACACAATAAAAAGTATGCTTTCCATGTTAATTGGAGTTTTTGTCCTAACCAGCCATGATGGAGACATGTAAACTTTCTATTTCTGTAACATAGTGGCTGGAGGAACAACATACAATCTATGACCATGATAATCTCGGGTACTGACTGTGCTTTATTCCATGTTAAAAGTGTCATATTGCATTTATAGCCATACTGAAAGCAGCAACAGATAGTTTACCTCAGATCTTTTATAAATTAAAGCAAACGTACGTTAAAACTGAACTCTGTGAACCAACAAGTGTTTTCCATGACAAAGATGGTACCAGTCAGTCACTCGGTATGTAGTTTTAATAATGTTAAAAAGGTTTAATATTTATGAATTGGATTATAAACTTGTCCATTTCGCTGCGATTGCAGTGCGTTTCTCACTTCTGAATGGCTGTGATATTTGAGTGATTGTCGCGTCTCGTCTGGTGTGGACGGCCAAATTGCTTTTCACGTCTGGTTAGGACATGGTGTAAGGTATGCTGGCAAATCAATAAAAAACCCAGCGTGCACCAGTTATGTTTACGCGCACGGTAAATTGCTTCCGCGTGAGGAAACGGGAGCCTGTGAGCTCTTTTTAAACAATCGCACGCATCACATCAACCGTGTGCGCAATACGAGCCCTCGCATCATGCGTGCGTGATCATTGCCCTCATTCTCGCGCTCCATATTTTTTCACCTGATTGTGTTTTGCTCTCGCGAACACTATTTTTGTCAGTCGTGGGGCGGGACTTGATGTTTAAGTTGTAATCTCAAACGCCATTGGTTATTTCCCCTTTTCCAGAAGTTAGCTATGATTGGACGCCTGTGAAAAGGCGATCCATAATTCACATGTGACCTGAGACACTGCTTTATCAATGGACCAGATGCATGTAAGGTGTCATTTATTATAATATTTTTTTTATAAATATAACATGACTGTTTTAATGAGTTGCATGCTTTGTCAATTGAATAGATCTTTAGCAGAAAGTTTATTAACCAATTCTTCTGTTTATTAGTGATTGCAATCTTGTGATGTTACGAAGATAAAACGCAAAAAAAACAACCTTTTTTTTATAGATTGTAATGAAGTTTTCACTGTTATTAGCATGGTAAATCTTCCAAATTTTTATATTAGATTTTTTTTCATACAACACAATACTTTGGGTTATTAACTTTGCAAAATACAAATAAAATAAAACCGTGAACTTTGCGATAACTCAAATGAACTGTAGTTCACCACTATATGCTTGTCAATTAAATAATTATACGTGTACATAATTGTAAATCCCAAATCAGTTTGTATGTTCTTTGTATTTTGCGGTCATGTACTTGAATGCAGCAAATAACACTCCTTGGTATCCCCTCACCGTTATGTAATAAATAAATGAAATATATTTACATTTGTGTTTTTCGTTTCTTGTTACTGTGCACACCTTGGCGGTAAACCAAATTTTTGAACTGCTTCGGAGAAGTGGTAAGCTGGTGATGCCTGGTTGTTATTTGCTGCATTCAATAGGGTTTCCGCAGGTCTTAAATTGTTGTATCAAATTTTAGTTGTACTTAAATTGTACGAGAGTCTTAATTATGATTTTCAAGAGGTCTTCAATTTGGGGACAGAAAGACCAGAATTGCGATATGGCTGAATGTGACGATTAAACTTCAAAAGGCAATGATTTCATGAAATGAACGAGCGCTGCACGTTCAAATTCCGGTGCTGCACTGCTTTGTGTACAGCGTTACCGGGGAAACGGTTATATTTCTACCAAATGCTCCACCTGCTGTCAGAGAATGAATGAGCATTTTCAGTAAAACTGTTGTTTTGTTCAGACAAATGCAAAAATCGACCCATGTTTTTTCCTTGCAAACACACCGAGCTTTAATTGCATTATAAAAATCGAATAAGGGTGTCTTATGGTCTTTTTATTTTTTATTTTAATTTTTTTAATTTGTTGTTTTAACGATGTGCGATTTGCTGGAGTATATTGCAAACAAAACGCCTACAGAGTGCACGTATACATTACATGAAGTCTAGTAGGTTAGACTAGTGCGCGTGTGCATTTATATTGCATTCTTTCACTGCATGAATCAGTCTATTAAAATGCATTTAGAATTATATAATTCAAGATATGGGGCAGAATTTGTTTATATCATTTCACATAGTTAATATCACACGAAGAGTGCCTTTTTTTTTTTTCTTAAAGTCAGCATGGTTACAAATGTGATACTGATTTTATACAACAGTTCAATAAACAAGTTAATATTAAGAGATTTGCATTTTAAACGCCATATTTCCATATTTTCTCCATCAAAAATCATTCCAAACACAGCCACAGGGCTGTTTTGGGTCACTAAGCATCATGAAGGTGTTTTGTTCCAGAATGAATCAAATGAATCAGCCATTTAAATGATTCGGTTCAATCGCAGTGACTCACTTAATAGTGACTTGCTGCCACCTACTGGCGGCTTTAATTTCACATTTAAGGTACCTTTTAATAATTTTTTAAATTTCGAACATCAGTTAATGTTTTGTTTACTATATCAAAACATTATTTATGCTTTTGTAACTGCAGGTTAAAGTATTCCCTGTCCCTCAGAGCTGCGTTAAACCATGTAAATGCATCTAAATGCCACTTCTAATGCAGCTTCTGTGTTTCCTCTGCATTGCAAAGATCAATTTTATGTCTTTAATTGATTTTTCCGTACATTTTTGCCATATGTACATTAACTGACAATCATCACTGATAAGCTACCACTAAATATTGTAGAAACTTAATTTGCTGTAAAGTTGCTTTGTAATGATTTGTATTGTGAAAAGCGCTATACAAATAAACTTGAATTGAATACTGATTTAATTTGCTTGGTAACAGCCCAAATGCAAGAATTTGACTCAAAAGATGGTGCACACTTTTAGAAAAAATTGATAAAACTGCCCATAAAACTTGTTGGAAATTATCACTGCTGTGAACTGACCACACCCTTTTTTTTATAGATTGTAATGAAGTTTTCACTGTTATTAGCATGGTAAATCTTCCAAATTTTTATATTAGATTTTTTTTCATACAACACAATACTTTGGGTTATTAACTTTGCAAAATACAAATAAAATAAAACCGTGAACTTTGCGATAACTCAAATGAACTGTAGTTCACCACTATATGCTTGTCAATTAAATAATTATACGTGTACATAATTGTAAATCCCAAATCAGTTTGTATGTTCTTTGTATTTTGCGGTCATGTACTTGAATGCAGCAAATAACACTCCTTGGTATCCCCTCACCGTTATGTAATAAATAAATGAAATATATTTACATTTGTGTTTTTCGTTTCTTGTTACTGTGCACACCTTGGCGGTAAACCAAATTTTTGAACTGCTTCGGAGAAGTGGTAAGCTGGTGATGCCTGGTTGTTATTTGCTGCATTCAATAGGGTTTCCGCAGGTCTTAAATTGTTGTATCAAATTTTAGTTGTACTTAAATTGTACGAGAGTCTTAATTATGATTTTCAAGAGGTCTTCAATTTGGGGACAGAAAGACCAGAATTGCGATATGGCTGAATGTGACGATTAAACTTCAAAAGGCAATGATTTCATGAAATGAACGAGCGCTGCACGTTCAAATTCCGGTGCTGCACTGCTTTGTGTACAGCGTTACCGGGGAAACGGTTATATTTCTACCAAATGCTCCACCTGCTGTCAGAGAATGAATGAGCATTTTCAGTAAAACTGTTGTTTTGTTCAGACAAATGCAAAAATCGACCCATGTTTTTTCCTTGCAAACACACCGAGCTTTAATTGCATTATAAAAATCGAATAAGGGTGTCTTATGGTCTTTTTATTTTTTATTTTAATTTTTTTAATTTGTTGTTTTAACGATGTGCGATTTGCTGGAGTATATTGCAAACAAAACGCCTACAGAGTGCACGTATACATTACATGAAGTCCAGTAGGTTAGACTAGTGCGCGTGTGCATTTATATTGCATTCTTTCACTGCATGAATCAGTCTATTAAAATGCATTTAGAATTATATAATTCAAGATATGGGGCAGAATTTGTTTATATCATTTCACATAGTTAATATCACACGAAGAGTGCCTTTTTTTTTTTTCTTAAAGTCAGCATGGTTACAAATGTGATACTGATTTTATACAACAGTTCAATAAACAAGTTAATATTAAGAGATTTGCATTTTAAACGCCATATTTCCATATTTTCTCCATCAAAAATCATTCCAAACACAGCCACAGGGCTGTTTTGGGTCACTAAGCATCATGAAGGTGTTTTGTTCCAGAATGAATCAAATGAATCAGCCATTTAAATGATTCGGTTCAATCGCAGTGACTCACTTAATAGTGACTTGCTGCCACCTACTGGCGGCTTTAATTTCACATTTAAGGTACCTTTTAATAATTTTTTAAATTTCGAACATCAGTTAATGTTTTGTTTACTATATCAAAACATTATTTATGCTTTTGTAACTGCAGGTTAAAGTATTCCCTGTCCCTCAGAGCTGCGTTAAACCATGTAAATGCATCTAAATGCCACTTCTAATGCAGCTTCTGTGTTTCCTCTGCATTGCAAAGATCAATTTTATGTCTTTAATTGATTTTTCCGTACATTTTTGCCATATGTACATTAACTGACAATCATCACTGATAAGCTACCACTAAATATTGTAGAAACTTAATTTGCTGTAAAGTTGCTTTGTAATGATTTGTATTGTGAAAAGCGCTATACAAATAAACTTGAATTGAATACTGATTTAATTTGCTTGGTAACAGCCCAAATGCAAGAATTTGACTCAAAAGATGGTGCACACTTTTAGAAAAAATTGATAAAACTGCCCATAAAACTTGTTGGAAATTATCACTGCTGTGAACTGACCACACAGAATATGAAGAATATCAAAAAATTCAGGAGTCTGCTGTCAGCACAATTTAGAGAAGATATCAGCACAATAAAACACTCAGCAAAATATTGTCTAATCGTTATCGAGATCCTTTTTTTTGTCAATCACACACCCCTAATTTGTTTAATTTATACAATAATTTATTTATAATTGTTTAAATTAATATAACTAATACTTTTGACTCATCTGTTTTCTTAAATGGTTTTAAAGGGTAATAAAGGCTGAAATGTGAAGTGTACAATTTTAGAAAACTTAGTGGAAACTTGTATCTGAACGAAGTTATGCTTTTTACAGTTTAATATGGTACTAAAGGCATTGCCCTACCCCGCTCATATGGTATTAATTTTATTTGTGCAGGTCTTAAATTTGAGCTTAAGGGTGCTTTCACACCTGGCTCGTTGTTTCGGATCCTGTTTCGGATCCCCCCCCATAGCTAGGTTCGTTTGGGCATATGTGAACTCTACAATCGCGCTCGGATCCACGCCAAAAAAAATAATCTGGAGTGGTTCGGTTGTAGTGAGAAAGCAATCCGATCTAACAGACCAATGAACCAGGCTATATCACATTGTATAATGGGTAATTACGTAAATTCTGTGAAAAGCATTAGCTTTGTTGTTTTGCTAATACTTCAAAATGAACCTGTGAATGGCTGTGGGTGAGCACGTCTTCGCCATTCAAAATAAAAAAGTGCACTTTCATTTTATAATGCCGTCTTATTGCTCTTCTTAGTAGGTGCATTTTAAAAATGTTTTCCCGATGAATCCTGGACTCCTGCTCAAAATAATAAATAAGGACAGCTACCAAAAAAACCTGTTGTTGTTCCTTCCTGACGGATGAGAGCCGTGACTGCTAAGTGGAATCCCGGAAAATAAACTGGAACTGACCAATGAGAGGACAGTTTACTCACGCGTGACTTGTATTAACAAATTTGGTCTGTTTAGAAACTTTGCTGTGTGAAAGCGAACTGCACAAAGAATAAAAATCAACGTTTTTTTTTTTTCTTAAAGTCAGCATGGTTACAAATGTGATACTGATTTTATACAACAGTTCAATAAACAAGTTAATATTAAGAGATTTGCATTTTAAACGCCATATTTCCATATTTTCTCCATCAAAAATCATTCCAAACACAGCCACAGGGCTGTTTTGGGTCACTAAGCATCATGAAGGTGTTTTGTTCCAGAATGAATCAAATGAATCAGCCGTTTAAATGATTCGGTTCAATCGCAGTGACTCACTTAATAGTGACTTGCTGCCACCTACTGGCGGCTTTAATTTCACATTTAAGGTACCTTTTAATAATTTTTTAAATTTCGAACATCAGTTAATGTTTTGTTTACTATATCAAAACATTATTTATGCTTTTGTAACTGCAGGTTAAAGTATTCCCTGTCCCTCAGAGCTGCGTTAAACCATGTAAATGCATCTAAATGCCACTTCTAATGCAGCTTCTGTGTTTCCTCTGCATTGCAAAGATCAATTTTATGTCTTTAATTGATTTTTCCGTACATTTTTGCCATATGTACATTAACTGACAATCACCACTGATAAGCTACCACTAAATATTGTAGAAACTTAATTTGCTGTAAAGTTGCTTTGTAATGATTTGTATTGTGAAAAGCGCTATACAAATAAACTTGAATTGAATACTGATTTAATTTGCTTGGTAACAGCCCAAATGCAAGAATTTGACTCAAAAGATGGTGCACACTTTTAGAAAAAATTGATAAAACTGCCCATAAAACTTGTTGGAAATTATCACTGCTGTGAACTGACCACACAGAATATGAAGAATATCAAAAAATTCAGGAGTCTGCTGTCAGCACAATTTAGAGAAGATATCAGCACAATAACACACTCAGCAAAATATTGTCTAATCGTTATCGAGATCCTTTTTTTTTGTCAATCGCACACCCCTAATTTGTTTAATTTATACAATAATTTATTTATAATTGTTTAAATTAATATAACTAATACTTTTGACTCATCTGTTTTCTTAAATGGTTTTAAAGGGTAATAAAGGCTGAAATGTAAAGTGTATAATTTTAGAAAACTTAGTGGAAACTTGTATCTGAACGAAGTTATGCTTTTTACAGTTTAATATGGTACTAAAGGCATTGCCCTACCCCGCTCATATGGTATTAATTTTATTTGTGCAGGTCTTAAATTTGAGCTTAAGGGTGCTTTCACACCTGGCTCGTTGTTTCGGATCCTGTTTCGGATCCCCCCCCATAGCTAGGTTCGTTTGGGCATATGTGAACTCTACAATCGCGCTCGGATCCACGCCAAAAAAAATAATCTGGAGTGGTTCGGTTGTAGTGAGAAAGCAATCCGATCTAACAGACCAATGAACCAGGCTATATCACATTGTATAATGGGTAATTACGTAAATTCTGTGAAAAGCATTAGCTTTGTTGTTTTGCTAATACTTCAAAATGAACCTGTGAATGGCTGTGGGTGAGCACGTCTTCGCCATTCAAAATAAAAAAGTGCACTTTCATTTTTTTTTTTTTCTTAAAGTCAGCATGGTTACAAATGTGATACTGATTTTATACAACAGTTCAATAAACAAGTTAATATTAAGAGATTTGCATTTTAAACGCCATATTTCCATATTTTCTCCATCAAAAATCATTCCAAACACAGCCACAGGGCTGTTTTGGGTCACTAAGCATCATGAAGGTGTTTTGTTCCAGAATGAATCAAATGAATCAGCCGTTTAAATGATTCGGTTCAATCGCAGTGACTCACTTAATAGTGACTTGCTGCCACCTACTGGCGGCTTTAATTTCACATTTAAGGTACCTTTTAATAATTTTTTAAATTTCGAACATCAGTTAATGTTTTGTTTACTATATCAAAACATTATTTATGCTTTTGTAACTGCAGGTTAAAGTATTCCCTGTCCCTCAGAGCTGCGTTAAACCATGTAAATGCATCTAAATGCCACTTCTAATGCAGCTTCTGTGTTTCCTCTGCATTGCAAAGATCAATTTTATGTCTTTAATTGATTTTTCTTTGCCATATTGCCATATGTACATTAACTGACAATCATCACTGATAAGCTACCACTAAATATTGTAGAAACTTAATTTGTTGCTTTGTAGCTTTGTAATGATTTGTATTGTGAAAAGCGCTATACAAATAAACTTGAATTGAATACTGATTTAATTTGCTTGGTAACAGCCCAAATGCAAGAATTTGACTCAAAAGATGGTGCACACTTTTAGAAAAAATTGATAAAACTGCCCATAAAACTTGTTGGAAATTATCACTGCTGTGAACTGACCACACAGAATATGAAGAATATCAAAAAATTCAGGAGTCTGCTGTCAGCACAATTTAGAGAAGATATCAGCACAATAAAACACTCAGCAAAATATTGTCTAATCGTTATCGAGATCCTTTTTTTTGTCAATCACACACCCCTAATTTGTTTAATTTATACAATAATTTATTTATAATTGTTTAAATTAATATAACTAATACTTTTGACTCATCTGTTTTCTTAAATGGTTTTAAAGGGTAATAAAGGCTGAAATGTGAAGTGTACAATTTTAGAAAACTTAGTGGAAACTTGTATCTGAACGAAGTTATGCTTTTTACAGTTTAATATGGTACTAAAGGCATTGCCCTACCCCGCTCATATGGTATTAATTTTATTTGTGCAGGTCTTAAATTTGAGCTTAAGGGTGCTTTCACACCTGGCTCGTTGTTTCGGATCCTGTTTCGGATCCCCCCCCATAGCTAGGTTCGTTTGGGCATATGTGAACTCTACAATCGCGCTCGGATCCACGCCAAAAAAAATAATCTGGAGTGGTTCGGTTGTAGTGAGAAAGCAATCCGATCTAACAGACCAATGAACCAGGCTATATCACATTGTATAATGGGTAATTACGTAAATTCTGTGAAAAGCATTAGCTTTGTTGTTTTGCTAATACTTCAAAATGAACCTGTGAATGGCTGTGGGTGAGCACGTCTTCGCCATTCAAAATAAAAAAGTGCACTTTCATTTTATAATACCGTCTTATTGCTCTTCTTAGTAGGTGCATTTTAAAAATGTTTTCCCGATGAATCCTGGACTCCTGCTCAAAATAATAAATAAGGACAGCTACCAAAAAAACCTGTTGTTGTTCCTTCCTGACGGATGAGAGCCGTGACTGCTAAGTGGAATCCCGGAAAATAAACTGGAACTGACCAATGAGAGGACAGTTTACTCGCGCGTGACTTGTATTAACAAATTTGGTCTGTTTAGAAACTTTGCTGTGTGAAAGCGAACTGCACAAAGAATAAAAATCAACGTTGTAGTAATTTTAATCCCGGTTTCGGAACAAAGCAATCGATCTACAGGTGTAAAAGCACCCTAAAAATCCTGCAGAAACCCTGATTCAAGTACATAACCTGAAAATACAACGAACATACAAACCAATTTGGGATTTACAGTTATGTACACTTACAATTATTTAATGGACAAGCATATAGTGGTGAACTAAAGTTAATTTGAGTTATAGCAAGAAGTTTGTATTTTGCAAAGATAATAACCCAAAGCATTTTGTATGAAATTCAAATATAACAATTTTGGAAGATTTACCATGCTAATAACCGTGGAAATGTGTCATTACAATCCATAAAAAGGGTTTGTCGTGTTTTGTTAAACTTTCTGCTTAAGATCTGTTCTATAGACAAAGCATGCAATTAATTTTCATTAAAACAGCCATGTTATATTTACAAAAATAAATTACACCTTACGTGCGTCTTGTCCATTGATGATAGCCATGTCTCAGGTCACATGTGAATTATGGATCGCCTTTTCACAGGCGTCCAATCACAGCTGACTTCCGGAAAAGGTGAAATAACCAATGGCGTTTGAGATTACAATTAAAACAGCAAGTCCCGCCCCACGACTGACAAAAGCAGCAGGTGAAAAAAAAAGGGGAATGATCACGCGTGCGCGATGAGACATCCTCGCTCACGAGGGCTTGTATTGTGTGCACAGTTGATGTGCGCTTGAGTGTTTAAAAAGAGCTTGCAGGCTCCCGTTTCCTCATGCGTGGATCGGTTATCCTCTCGCAGAAGCAATTTACCGTGCACGTAAACATAACTGGTGCACTCGGTTCTTTTTGGCATTGATTTGCCAGCATAGTAAGGCACTTAACAAGCCTGATAGGTGTTCATGCTGTATTTCCACTGCGTGGTACGGCTCGGCACGACTCGGTACGTCTCGGTTTGCGTTTCCACTGCAGTTCAGTAGATCTCAATCCCACAGAGAACCTGTGGTCAGTCCTCAAAAGGCAAGTGGACAAGCCGAAGCCCACAAATTGTGATCAACTCCGAGAACTAATAAGGCGAGAATGGATCACCATCAGTAAAGATTTGGCCCAGTAGCTAATATCCAGCATGCCAGAGCGAATCGCAGAGGTTAGTAAGAACTAAAGCCTTTAAGAAAAGCCTTTAAAACTTATGATATGCTAATCATTGTTTTTCAGTATATATAACATGTGGAAAAATAATCTACAAATACTGAAGCAGCAAACTTTGCAAAACACAAAATTTATGTCACTGCCAATACTTTTGGCCATGAACTTGAATGCAGCAAATAACAAACAGGCATCCACAACTTACCATTTCTTTTCAGAAGCAGTTAAAACATTTGGTTTACTGTCAAGGTGTGCATAGTAACAAGAAAGAAACTAAAAACACAAATTGTATGCTTGTAAATATATTAAATTTATTTTTTTTATTTTTAACGTAAGGGTGAGGGGAGACCAAGGAGTGTTATTTGCTGCATTCAAGTACATGACCTGAAAAACCAATTTGGGATTTACAATTATGTACACTTACAATTATTTAATGGACAAGCATATAGTGGTGAACTAAAGTTAATTTGAGTTATAGCAAGAAGTTTGTATTTTGCAAAGATAATAACCCAAAGCATTTTGTATGAAATTCAAATATAACAATTTTGGAAGATTTACCATGCTAATAACCGTGGAAATGTGTCATTACAATCCATAAAAAGGGTTTGTCGTGTTTTGTTAAACTTTCTGCTTAAGATCTGTTCTATAGACAAAGCATGCAATTAATTTTCATTAAAACAGCCATGTTATATTTACAAAAATAAATTACACCTTACGTGCGTCTTGTCCATTGATGATAGCCATGTCTCAGGTCACATGTGAATTATGGATCGCCTTTTCACAGGCGTCCAATCACAGCTGACTTCCGGAAAAGGTGAAATAACCAATGGCGTTTGAGATTACAATTAAAACAGCAAGTCCCGCCCCACGACTGACAAAAGCAGCAGGTGAAAAAAAAAGGGGAATGATCACGCGTGCGCGATGAGACATCCTCGCTCACGAGGGCTTGTATTGTGTGCACAGTTGATGTGCGCTTGAGTGTTTAAAAAGAGCTTGCAGGCTCCCGTTTCCTCATGCGTGGATCGGTTATCCTCTCGCAGAAGCAATTTACCGTGCACGTAAACATAACTGGTGCACTCGGTTCTTTTTGGCATTGATTTGCCAGCATAGTAAGGCACTTAACAAGCCTGATAGGTGTTCATGCTGTATTTCCACTGCGTGGTACGGCTCGGCACGACTCGGTACGTCTCGGTTTGCGTTTCCACTGCAGTTCAGTACTGCTTCAGAGTGGGCGGGATTATTCACATGTCGTTATAGTTGCGCCGCCTCTATTGCTGCGACTCCTGAAAAACTGTTTTATTCTGCGTCGCCCCATGAAGCTCTCGCTAGATCCGCTCCTCTGCTATCAACGAGAGGAACGTCTGTACTTCCGCAACAGACAACAAAACAGCCACCTTTTGGTTGTTAAAGGTGCGCTTGTTCAAAACAGTTGCATTCGATCCTTTGCTGTCTGTGCTGATTTAAATCTAGTGGTTCTGTTGTGTTTGTGTAGCAAGTTCAGTGACGCAGGTAGTGACTATTCTCTCCGGCCAATCCATGATCTGCAGAGTTTACACGTCACGTTTTGGTAACGGTACGGTTCACTTGGAACCTCAACCGAGGTGGTGCTAAAAAAAAGTACCAGGTACTGTACCCAGAGGAAAACCCCCAAAAGTGAACCGTACTGAGCTGTACCATGCAGTGGAAAAGCGCACTTTGTGTACCTGTGCTGGTTTGGGGCTAAATCATGTCTTGGTGTTTCCTAAGGCTCCAAACCCAGATGATCCAGAAGATTTCCCTGCACTGGCCTAGAGCTCCTCTGGAGGTAGAGTGTGAAAACTCTTCTGCAACCCATGTTGGTAACTCTGAAATGGGCAATGTGCATCAAATATATCAAAAATAACAAGTGATCAAAAATAAAGAATGCACAAAGTTGTTTCTTTGCAGTTACTGTAATTGTCATCTTGTGTATAATTCTGAAACTTCTGCACTTGTTTGGATGTACTATTTTTAAGAGGATGGAGCAATAGTTTGATCTAAAATAAAGCATGCTGTTACAGGCATATTGATGCTGAGAGAACACTGTTAAGCATATGTAAAATCAATGTAGACTTGCGTTTCTTCAATTACTTGATTAACCAGAAGAGTTAAGGTGTATTAAAGGGATAGTTCACCCAAAACTGAAAATTCTGTCAATTACTCACCCTCATGTCAATTTCAAACCCGTAAGACCTTTGTTCATCTTCGGAACACAAATTAAGATATTTTTGATGGAATCTGAGAGCTGTCTGACCCTGCATAGACCGCAATACAACTGAAATGTTCCCAAGTCCAGAAACGTGGCAAGGAGATCGGTAAAATAATCCATGTGACATCAGGGGTTCAACCGTAATTTTACGAAGCTATGAGAATACTTTTTGTGTGCAAAAGAAAAAGAAAAAAAATTGTTTATTCAACAATTTGTCTTCTCTGCATCACCCTGTAGCGCCATTTTGGAGAATATCAGTTGGACTTAAAAGGTGTATGCTGTTCTGTGTCAGCTGTGTCACACGGATACACGGTTTTCGTTCAGATAAAATCATTATGTAGGAAACCGATCCGGCATGACACAGAACAGCATGTGTTGTTTTACGTCCAGCAGATATTCTCCAAAATGGCACCAGGGTGATGCGGAGGAGATGAATTGTTCAAGTCGTAAATTATTATTTTTTTTCTTTTGCGCACAAAGTATTCTCGTAGCTGTGTAAAATTAAGGTTGAACCCCTGATGTCACATGGATTATTTTACAGATCTCCTTGCTACGTTTCTTGACTTGGGAACATTTCAGTTGTATTGCTGTCTGTGCAGGGTCAGACAGCCCTCAGATTTCATCAACGCAGGTCTTGCGGGTTTGAAACGACATGAGGGTGAGTAATTGACAAATTTTCATTTTTGGGTGAACTAACCCTTTAAGCAAGGTGACAGTGACTTAGAAAGAATCAAACTCTGGGCTGGGTGTATCTCACAATTTGCTTAGATTTGAGGCAATTTAAAAAAAAAAAAAAAAAGGTACACTCTCCTTTGAAAGTTAGGGGTCAGTAAATGTTCTGCAAAGGACACATTAACGGAGCACTTAAAGGGTTAGTTTACCCAAAGATGAAAATTGGCTTGTGTTTTACTTGCCCTCGAAGCGTCCTAGGTGTAAATTACTGACCACTTTCAGACGAATCCAGTCGGAGTTATCTTAAAACTTGTCCTGGCTATTCCAAACTCTATCATTGCAGTCAGTGGGTGTTGCAGTTGAACAGCCCACAAGTCGTCAAAAAGCGTGCAATCATTATAAAATGTGCTTCACGCGGGGGGCTGAATAAAGGCCTTCTGAAGTGAATCCATGTGTTTTTGTAAGAAAACGTTACGTTTTCAAACGTAATAAACACTTTCTCTCACTTCTGTTATCTTTCATAAGCGGAAGGCATATGATAAGAGAGATGCTAGTCTCGCGAGTTTGTTTATAGGAGCAAAGGAAGCAACATTTCCTTACTTTAGCAAAGGAAAACCAGTCTCCTCTTGGCTTATATTGAAATCCTCCGACATTTTTCTTTGCAAATCTTCGGTTTGTACTTCTAATTCGTGACCTTTTTGTTGTCTCTCCGCATTCGACACTAATCACGCACCGCCGACGTCCTACATCATCCGCCGGAACTGCTTCAGAGTATGACAGTTGGCGGAAGTGATATAAAAGTGTTTATTACATTTGAAATATGGATATTTTTCTTACAAAAACGCGTGGATTCACTACAGAAGGTCTTTATTCACCCCCCGGAATGTTTAATATAACTGGATGATTTGAGGGTGAGTGTAAAACAAGCCTGTTTTCACTTTTGGGTGAACTAACCCTTTAACACTGTTACAAGGTTTGGTTTCTGGGAGGGGAAAAAAAGCTGTTCTTTTGAACATTTTATCTAAGAATCCTGAAGGTACCAGTTTCCACAAAAATCTTTTTATAGATAGTGAAAACCTGTCATTACAGTTATTAGCATGGTAAATCTTCCAAAATTGTTATATTTGAGTTTTTCATACAACACAATGCTTTGGGTTATATTAACTTTGCAAAATACAAATAAAATAAAACAAAGTCAACTTATTGCAATAACTCAAATGAACTGTAGTTCACCACTATATGCTTGTCAATTAAATAATTATACGTGTACATAATTGTAAATCCCAAATCAGTTTGTATGTTCTGTTAAAGGCATATTAATGCTGAGTGAACACTATGTTAAGCATTTAAGCATATTAAAATAAATGTACACAAATCTGAAGCAACACAACTGTACACGTTTCTTGTGCAGCAAGTCATATTAGAATGATTTTTGGAAGGATCTTGTGACACTGAAAATGTGAGTAATGGCTGCTGGAAATTCAGCTTTGCCATGAAAATAAATTATATCAAATATAAACTTGCATCAAAATATTTTTAAGATGTTAAAATCAAATATATTATTTCAAATAGTAGTATTTCACAATTGTGGTGTTTTTACCATATTGAGCAAAATAAATGCAGACTTGGTGAGCCTAAAACTTTCAAAATATATATATATATATATATAAAAAAAAACTTACATACCCCAAACTTCTGAGTGGTTGGGTGTGTGTGTGTGTATATATATATATATATGAACTGAATGGTAAAAATAATTTTGAGAGAGAACATTGGTCATTTTGAATTCCTCAAATAGAGTTAATGAATATAGGTCATAAATAGAATTAAAAAAAAAAAACTCTTCGCTGTTGTCTACTCTAAACCATTTGATCTCAGCTTTTTTTTTAGTGCAGTGCTTCTCTTCACCACCAGGGTGCGTAATACCCCAGAGAATAAGTGAAATCGGATTATTGTGGCTGCCAGTAGGATGTCCATTGTACTTCTACTATAGCTGTGTCTCATTTAGAAGGCTGCGTCCTCCGGAGGTCGCATCCTCTGAGAGAACATTGGTCATTTTGAATTCCTCAAATAGAGTTAATGAATATAGGTCATAAATAGAATTAAAAAAAAAAACTCTTCGCTGTTGTCTACTCTAAACCATTTGATCTCAGCTTTTTTTTAGTGCAGTGCTTCTCTTCACCACCAGGGTGCGTAATACCCCAGAGAATAAGTGAAATCGGATTATTGTGGCTGCCAGTAGGATGTCCATTGTACTTCTACTATAGCTGTGTCTCATTTAGAAGGAGAACCACAGAGCTCTGTCCTGCAAGCCTGGCAGCAGTGAACTCTGGAATCAGATTCCTCAATGAGAACAGTAGTGAGAGAACTTCACATCTGCTGAAGTCACTTATTTTTTTCAGCATGGCTGTCCCTCCTGATTGCTCTGACACTCTTATCTTTGAGCTATAAGAGTCTTCTAAGAGTGTAGTCATATGATACACCCTGTTTTAGTCTTTGAAGAGAGTCTGGTGTTGCAAAAAAATTTAAAAAACAGGAAGGGGGCCAACACTTTTTCACACCACTGTAAATAATAGTTAATATATCACAGTCTCGCTCGAATCTTCAGTTCAGTCTCCTATTTATGTGTATATATTTTTACATTTACATTTAATCATTTAGCAGATGTTTTTATCCAAAGCAACTTACAAGTGAGAAGAGCAAATAGAAGCAATTCAGACCAATAGGAAGGCAACAGTATACAAGTGCTGTAACAAGTCTCAGTTAGTCTAGCACAGTACACATACCAGTTTTTTTTTCTTTCAAAAAAAGAGACAAATAGAATAAGAAAATGTTAGCATTAGTTAGTCCAGTGCTGACGAAAAAGATGTGTCTTTAGATGTTTTTTGAAGATGGCCAAAGACCATCTCGAATTGAGATAGGCAGGTCGTTCCACCAGCTTGGAACAGTCCAGGTGAAGGTCCGTGAGAGTGATTTCGTGCCTCTTTTGGGATGGTACCACGAGGCAGAACGCAAGCTTCTGGAGGGCGCATAAGTCTGAACTATTGAGTTTAGGTTCTTTGGTGCAGAGCCAGTGGTTGTTTAATAGGCAAGCATCAGTGCCTTGAATTTGATGCGAGTGGCTATCGCCAGTGCAAACTGATGAAGAGAGGTGTGACGTGTGCTCTCTTCGGCTTATTGAAGACCACTCTTGGCGCAGCATTCTGGATCAGTTGCAGAGGCTTGATAGTACATGCCGGAAGGCCTGATATATATAATAATAATAATGGCCCTTATATGTTGATAAAACATCAGAAGGGTACAAAATCACATTCACCAAGATTTGCCTTCATCCCTCTCTCTCTCTCTCTCTCTCTCTCTCTCTCTCTCTCTCTAGCTCATTACAATTCATATCCTCCCTTGGGTCCTACGCTGTGATTGGACAGCTGTACTAGAAGCCTTAATTCCCCTCTCACTCTCTTCTTTGTGGTGCCTCAAGGTTGTGGTAAGTAAGTGTGGAGCTCAAAGAGTCAAACCCAAAATTGATTAGGGCTTGAAGGCTAGAGCCTTTAGCAACCTTGAATCCTGAAAAGCATGTACTGCAGAGACTTTTTGACTAAGGAAATGGAGTCTGATAAACTACATGCTACTTTTGGGACTTAATTTCATTCATCTCACACAAATATATTCTACTTCACAGAACAATTGTTTACTATGAGGCAAACTGCACGAACTCTATTCTTGACACTGTTTGCTCTGAATTGATTATGCATATTGTAATATACTTGTACTATTTTTTTTTAATGCACAATTGTTGTGTGTTTTCAAATAGGCCGGTCATATCAAAGTCTTAACCCATATAATAATAATAAGCAGCTAATCAATCAGGTCTTTAGAGACGCGGGCTGCTTTTGGCCTGCAGGAAAAGGGGGCCAATCAGCAATACCCATGCTCATTATTAATTCAGTAGCTATGGGAGCTCTTGGCTCTCTATCCCCCTGAGTTTAGAGCTCTGTGTCAGCACAAAGTGCATCCATCACAGTTTGGCCTTTTTGGTATTGATTTGGTCTACTATGTTAAATATATTCAAGAAACAATATGTCATCATCACTGTGGGTAATTAACATGCATGAGATATAGGTATATAGAATTATAGGCGTTAAATTCAGTTTAAGTGCTGGTTTATTTTTTTTTCTGGTTTAGAGTTGAATGGTGAAGTCACAGGCAGTGATGTATAAAACTAGTGGTTGAATCAACTGTCATTAAGCAAACTTATAATTAGGAAATATGAAAAATTAAGATGTTTATGACAGCAAAGGTACATTTAGATTTTTGTCAGTCTGTGCATCAGTGGTGGGATTTTTTTTTTAAGTGACTCTTTCTGCAAGTAACAGAGTTACATGTTACAGTCCATTAAACAATTAAACCTATTTATTTGAAGCCTGATTCATACAGAAACCAACCTTGTCAGTGAGTTAGTAAATCATTCATTCAACCAATTTGTTCAAAACACTGATTCATTCAGAAACTAAACGTGTGACTGTCTTTATGAGTGATTCATTAAATCATTCATTCAACATACAGTAGTTGCGATTGTGCTGTTTTCCAATTATAAGTAAGGCTGTGAACATATTTTTGCTTGTGTGATATTGCTCAAATATAAGTGATTTGTAATAGAAAATTATTGTGAATTTTTTTCATAGGAATTTTCACAGGAATTTTTATTTGGTTTTTACCCGATGTTCACCGGTAGTGTCTTACCAGCATATGTGAAAATACATGAAAAAAGAACAATGAAAACAAGACGTTGCGCTTGAATTAGCGGTCATCTTCAAGCAATACATATACAGTATCTCACAGAAGTGAGTACACCCCTCACATTTTTGTAAATATTTTTATATCTTTTCATGTGACAACACTGAAGAAATGACACTTTGCTACAATGTAAAGTAGTGAGTGTACAGCTTGTATAACAGTGTAAATTTGCTGTCCCCTCAAAATAACTCCACACACAGCCATTAATGTCTAAACAGCTGGCCACAAAAGTGAGTACACCCCTAAGTGAAAATGTCCAAATTGGACCCAATTAGACATTTTCTCTCCCTGGTGTCATGTGACTACAGGCCAAGACCATACAGCGGTTTAAAAGGACAGGTTCCACTCAGAACCAGCCTCGCCATGGTCGACCAAAGAAGTTGAGTGCATGTGCTCTGCATCATATCCAGAGGTTGTGTTTGGGAAATAGACGTATGAGTGCTGCCAGCATTGCTGCAGAGGTTGAAGGGGTGGGGGGTCAGCCTGTCAGTGCTCAGACCATACGCCGCACATTGCATCAAATTGGTCTCCATGGCTGTCATCCCAGAAGGAAGCCTCTTCTAAAGATGATGCACAAGAAAGCCTGCAAACAGTTTGCTGAAGACAAGCAGGCTATGGACATGGATTACTGGAACCATGTCCTGTGGTCTGATGAAATCAAAGTAAACTCATTTGATTCAGATGGTGTCAAGCGTGTGTGGCGGCAACCAGGTGAGGAGGCCAAAGACAAGTGTGTCTTGCCTACAGTCAAGCATGGTGGTGGGAGTGTCATGGTCTGGGGCTGCATGAGTGCTGCTGGCACTGGGGAGCTACAATTCATTGATGGAACCATGAATGCCAACATGTACTGTGACGTAAGAAGCTCTGGTGAACTCCATGCCCAAGAGGGTTAAGGCAGTGCTAGAAAATAATGGTGGCCACAAAATATTGACACTTTGGGCCCAATTTGGACATTTTCATTTAGGGGTGTACTTACCTTTGTGGCCAGTGGTTTAGACATTAATGGCTGTGTGTTGAGTTATTTTGAGGGGACAGCAATTTTACACTGTTATACAAGCTGTACACTCACTACTTTACAGTGTAGCAAAGTGTAATTTCTTCAGTGTTGTCAGATGAAAAGATATAATAAAATATTTACAAAAATGGGAGGGGTGTACTCACTTCTGTGAGATACTGTATATAAATCAGGATGTTTATGACCGCAAGAGTTCTTTTTTTTTCTAGTCTTAAATATTCCTGTTTTTATTTATTTCTGCATTTAAATGTGAAATACATATGTAGCGTCTGGACCACTCCAACACACAATATATATTTTGTTCCCCATGAGCTGATTCGCTACAATATATATATATATATATATATATTATTCTTATCATTTCTCTGTCATTCTGATGAAAATGACTAACTTTGTCTGGAGCATTTCCAGAGATGACTAATCAAAATATTAATATTCCAGCACCACAAAGCTGGCCACCAGCTCAGGACTGTTTGAAATGCGCTAATTATGTATTCTTTTTCATTAAAACACAGGCAGGTCGCTGGAGATTGTCTGTATTCCATTCGGTTTCTGTCTTTTTAGGGCACAGACAGTGTGTGGTCTGACCTACCCTAGCCCAACCATGTCATCCAGCCTACTGAATGTGGATAAATGCCCTCAGGTGATTCTCTTTTAGTCCACTTCTGATCTCCCTGTGGTGTGATACAACATGACAGGTTATGGAAGCGCAGTCCAAACACAGCACTATAGAGCTGTTTAATTAGTTCACATTCTCCACGGTAGACAACCAGAAGGCCCTTTAGCATGCTTGCTTTATCTTAATGTGTTTACTGTCAGAAATAACCTATGCCACATTTATCACCAGACACCGACCTCTCTGTTCCTTTGAGAGTTGAGATGGTTGTTCTTACTGGCATGGAGCTTGATCTTCACCAAGCTGCAACTCCAGTGGCTCTTTTTGCAACCGCATACATCTTTACTTTATTTAACTATGCATAAGAGGTGTTGTGAAATAATAAGATGTGTAGGCATGTGACAGCTATGAATATTTCATTTGAGATGTGATTTTTAGCAACCAACAATCTGTGAGCTGTAGGTCAAGGACTATTTGTTTTGCATGCATATGTATGACCGCTGTGGCCTGAGGGATGAGAATATCTGCCTTAAATTGTGTTGTTATTAACATCCTGAGACTATGCCAGAACTTTCCATGACCATGTTAAGGTCATTGTAATGGTGCTAGTTAGTGGTCGACCGATATATCGGCCGATAATTGGATTTTTTTCAAATATCGGCCAATAAGTTTTTCTGTTTGGCCGATGTGTTCGAGGCGGGACCTTTATTTTGACAGTACTGAAAGCGACAGCGCCTGAGCGCACACCGCTCACATTCTCCCTCTTGTTCGCTGTCGTCGTTCAGTTCTGTCTAATATGGATGGAAGTCTATCTAATAATCAAATAGAACTGTTAAACAAAGGAATTAAATTGTATACAAAAAAGTATTATAACGATTGCTTTAATAATATTAGTAATTTAAAGGCAAACATTATAATACTTTCTCGTTTGCCGTCAGCATTCAGCAAATACGCATTTATATAATTTAAACAAATCTTTAAATGACTAATGAACATTTAATTTCACAAACTTTGCAGACTTAGTCGAATCTAGTTGAGATGAAATGTGCATTTGTATCCTGCATGATCGTGCGTGTTCTCTGGGTGACGGTTGGTCCGTGCAAATTGAATGCTGACAGGAGGAGAGTTCTGTTTGACTGGAGATGCACGATCGACAAACTTTAAACTAGTGATTTCAAATTATGCTGCACTTTATGCATTTGCCCACTGTCATATTCATGTCATTTTCATTGCATGCTGTATGTAAAATGAGTGTTACCTTGGCTTTATTTGACGAAAATATCATATAAAATTATTCCCAATGCTCACAAACGGAATACTGAGTGCCCTGTTGGTTACAGTGTTAGTTTACTTCCTTTTTAATTAGATTTTTATTATTTATTTATTTGTGAAAAATGCTTTGTCTTCTAAAGTATAAGTATGTTTATTTTACACAATAATTTTTTATCCATTTTCAAATGATTTCAAATTTCTTAAATATAAATTAAAATAAAATTATATCGACCATCAGCCACCCTGCTTTCCAAGATATCGGCATCGGCTGTCAAAAAACCCATATCGGTTGACCGCTAGTTCTAGTGAGGGGGGCACCTGCCCTGTGAACCCCTCCTGGGATTTCAATTGTTTGTGAAAACTGTTAGAGCTCGGGTGTGCGATACCGGAATTTGGTTCTCCAATGTGGAGAATGTTTCTGGCTGAGGAAAGCACTGCTAAACTTTAGTAACTGAAAACATAAGACCTGTGGGGGTTCAATAGGTCTTGTTGTGGACATAAGTTGTGGAAGCTGTGGATGTAAGTTCTCTTAGTGGACCATTACCAAGCATTTAGGTTGCATGTAGTAGAATTCAATCTTGTGTTGTTAAATTGCAATGGATCAGCCTAATATTGTAGCAAATTATCACATGCATATGAATAGGAAAGCTAGTTTTTTTTTTAGATTTCTGTCGTCTTTTTAAAGGATTTTACTCAATTTTAACATATACACTCTTTTTTTTTCTCCAAAGTAACACTACAGTAATTTTTTGTACAATCTTTGTGTAGCGTTTTACATACAAGTTTCGATAACACTTTACAGTAAGGTTCCACTTGTTAACACGTTTTTTTTCGATATATTATTTAATGGTCTTGAGCTAACATTAACTAATAATGAAGTCTTACCCAAGTTTCAGAGTGACAAGTAAAATTTTACAGTAACAATTTTCATTGTTTATTTAATATTGTTTATTTAATTTTGCATAATATCATGTTTTTTTTCTCACACAGTAAAACTGTAAAAATGCCGCCTTAATATTGTAAAGATCTCTTGCAAATTGGATTATCATATTTGATGTGTCAGGAACAGACTGAAACTTCTCATCAGATGAACTATTCCTTTAAAGCGGCACTTCTTTTTTTTTTTTTATAAAAATAAGTGACAGTGTTCAGAGTGCAAAAATTCACCTTCCAAACCTTCTTTTTACTTTACCCAAATACACTTTTATAAACCTATAAAAATGATTTATACTGTGTTTTAGAGCTGCTTAGATGAAAATTGCAAAAAAGTAGTTCCAGCTGTGGGCAGCTTGAAGCTGAAAGTTTGTTGTCCATGGATCATTTGAAATGTCAACTCTACAGGGAATGTATAATTATATATTTGTCTGTCCGCTCTGATAAAATGTTGTGTATCCATATGTACACCGCATTCATCAGCAACCCCACCAATACCCCTTTAAATGGTATGAATCTCATATGATCACTGTTTTTTATGTTGGTTATTGACATGGTGAATGGCTAGTGGTGAGAACGATTTGTCCAGCTGGGAATGTTTGATGTGCTGACCATCAAGGGTGGTCACGCAGATCTCCACATCGCAGTGGGCCACAATGACTTTGGAGATTTGTATTTTGTATCTCCCTATAGTGTTTGCAAAATGAAAGATGTAACATGTTTTCGCCTCACAAAAAAAAGACGTGCCACCTATTGACTTATATGAGCCTGTTGACCTGAAAATAGGGTAGAGATGCTGAGGAACATGAAAGCTTGGCAATGATCATGCTTATGCTTGGACACTGACTAGTTAAAAGATAACATGAAATGTTGATACTGATGCGTACAGTGTCTCTGTGAGCGTGTGTACCTTTATGTGCATGTCTTAAATGGGAATCCACAGGAGAGTGTGGCTCATGCTAATGATGACCGTTTAATTGAAATTAGTAAAAAGACAGCAGTTCGTATTACAGCTCCCGGCCTCTCTCCTCACCTCCTTCTCTCTCTCTTTTCTGTCTGGGATGTGGCTTGGGCTGAAATAGTAATTACCGTTCAGTCCGAGGGGAAAGAGCGTTTCACTGCTGCTTTTGATGACCGTCTTTGACTCCTTGGGAAGTTTTCAAGTCAAACAAGCCTATGCAAAATCACAGCTGCTTAACACCATCATTATTCCCCATCAAATGGAGGCTCAGAGGCTATTTGCACATGCATGCTTGGCATCGCCACAAACATTTTAACAGGGAACTATGAAAATTATATTCATTGATTTCTTTCAGTTGAGCCTTTAGTGTTTGAGTTGCGGTGGAAATAATTTGCCCGTTTTACAATGGTACACATGCACAGAGAATTTGTTCCAGCATTTATGCAGCAAAACTAGTTTTTTCACCATTTTGAAAGTTATTTGACTTAATCATGAAGTTGTAATACAATGAATAAGAAAAAGAGCTACTGTCTCAGGATGTGAATTCTGTTTGTGATTAATGATTCAATTCAGGGCAGAAGGAATTTAAAAAAAAGACGTTGATACTAATTTTAATATCAGTCAGAATATTTCTGTGTTGAAGCTATCCATGCTAATTTAAAGTAGTTCAATACAGTCAAGCTACTCTTTAAAAAAAAAAAAAAAAAAAAAAAAAAAGTAGTTAGCTACACTACAAGTTACAAATCAAAAGTTGCAACCCTAGGCTTAGAGGAAAAATGTGCCTCTACCTACATTTTTGCAAAATTAAAAAAATGTACATATGCATACAATTCAGCTAGTGGCAGTAAAACACCAGCAACTTTTGTTTTCACATAAATTATTATACTGGCAGATTATTGATTAAGAGAGACTTATTTTTTTGTGGTTCCTTGCACAATGCTATGTTATGACCTCAAAATATGTGACACCGGACCACAAATCCAGTCTTAAGTTGCTGGGGTATATTTGTAGCAATAGCCAAAAATACACTGTATGGGTCAAAATTACAGATTTTTCTTTTATGCCAAAAATCATTAGGACATTAAGTAAAGATCATGTTCCATAAAGATATTTTGTAAATTTCCTACGGTAAATGTATGAAAACTTAATTTTTGATTAGTAATATCCATTGCTAAGAACTTAATTTGGACAACTTTAAAGGTGATTTTCTCAATATTTAGATTTTTTATTTTTGCAACCTCAGATTCCAGATTTTCAAATAGTTGTATCTCGGCTAAATATTGTCCTACCATACATCAATGGAACGCTTATTTATTCAGCTTTGAGATGGTGTATAAATCTCAATTTCAAAAAATTGACCCTTAGGACTGGTTTTGTGGTCCAGGTTCACATATTTTCTATTAAACTAATACATTTTTGGTGTTCACATCACATACCGGTAACTAGCTCCAAATGTATGGCTTTTCTGACATAGTAAACCTGCTTGGTAGCTCACCTGTTTCGAGTCACACGAGTCACAATAAAAGAGCTCAAAGTCAAGCTAAAATTACATGGTTGCTTCAGCAAATTTGTTTTTAATCTCACATTTGCTTTTGCTAACACTATCGGTTAGGTTTAGTGTAGCTGGCAAGTTATTTTCAAACACCATTAATCTATGCCATTCACCAGATATTTCATTTCTGAACTGTCATGATATGTCAACAACCAATGTAATATACTGTTCCCAGAAGTTCATTTGTTGTAATGAGTAATGTAATATGACAGAAAAATGACCACAAGCATGTTTTTCCAATGAGCCAGGTTTGAAAAGTTGCTAAATACATTGGAAGTATATTTTAAAATATTTAATTATCTGAACCATATTTGTGAGTTTTTAATGTATTCAGTTATTAGATATCATTAAATGTTAACTTAATTTATGTTACAAAGTCAAAAATGGTAATGAAAAGCTGCATAAAGAAAAAAAAAAGCTATTTAGTTTCAGATGGTGGTTGATTCGGTCATTGTTCTGAATCGGTTCAGTAAATTAAATTGTCTGAATAAAGTGGTTTTGTAGAATGAATCAGAGAAACTGATTAAATGCTAATCTGGGCTATTCATATTTAACCTGAAATAAGGACATTGTAAACAAAGGAGTGAAAAGAGTATAGTTAACTACTAGCTACAATATGCGTCTTTCTATTAGCAAAATCTTTGAACAATCAATATTTGAATCAGTATTTGATTGGAGACCTGTAGTTGTCAATTTTTAGAGCGAATGAGAGTATTTATGAGACACTTAACTGCCGAATGGAGAATATGTGCATAGTGAAGACAACTTCTCTTATGAGACCATCAGAAACAGCTTGTTTCAATTTACATAACAAATGTATATGTTTGAAAGTGATGTTTCAGGTCTGTTGTCTTGCATTGTTGTTGTGAAGAAAGATTCTGCAGATTAATATAGGCATGAAACATCTGCACAAATGATTCATTTGCTGAAATGAGAAAAATCACAGGACAGGTTCGACTCAATAATGAGGAAGAGATGAACTTTCGCATGAATCGTTTCGTTAATGTCTGTGTGTGAAGCTATGCGGTCCCATAATTGGTCATTTTCTTTTAATGACTGATGATTTTATGTAACTTCAGCCTGTCAATTATAGTATTTAGCAAAGCAAAACAGATGTAGGTCTGTTTATGCTGTGGTTGATTTTTGTTAAATCCTGTAGTAATCTATGTCAAATAAATTTTTTTCTTTTGTTTGACATTACTGTGCACAAACTATAAACTGTAGGTTCATTAAAGTAGACATGACTAATTATGTCTACATTTTGTTATGTACTGCTTTATTGGCATGTGGCATGTTCACACAAGGTCAAATGCAAGATCAAGATCTAAAATGTGTAAAGAATGTTCTTAATCGCGTGTTTGCAAGCTTATGGTCACTTTATATGCCTGTATAAACAGTATGGCTCTTTTTCAATCCAATTTCATATTTCAGTGTTCAATTCCATAGTAACAGATATGGCACTTAGATTGTAAAAGACCATGCATTTATTTTCTTAAATGCTATTTTTGACCTTTTCTGTAAGTAAACATTATATAAAAATATTTTGCTTAGGTAGTGGGTGGATTATGTATTATGTAATTACCTTATTATTTCACTCTAAAAAAAATGCTGGGTTAAATACAACCCAGCATTGGGTAAAATATGGACCAACCCAGCGATTGGGTTCTTTTGACCCAGCAGTTGGGTTAAATGTTTAACCCAACCTTCTGGGTAGTAACCCAACTGCTGGGTCAAAACAACCCAATCTGGGTTGTATTTAACCCTGTATTTTTAGAGTGTTATATGATTATAAAAACATATCTGTGACCTTATAGCGTCTAGACACATTTTTAATTTCGAAGAGTAGCCTATATGTCATTTTATATTCATTTCGGCTTCATAGTCAAGCCAGTGTAGTTAATTGCCATATGAAATTTAGTTTGGTTATTCATAATGTTTTTGGGGAAATCTTCCCTCCAGGTAACCTTGACATTGTTATTTGTTGAGGACAAATACACCTAAAAATATCCCACTGCTTGGAAACGAGAATTTATGTTTGCCATACCCAGGGTAAACTAACAGATTGATTCAGATTTGCTCCCATGTTTTCAAGAGCCTTTTAGTGCTGTGCTTACCATGCAGGGCTTGGAGCAAATGGATGGTGGTCAAAAATGATGCTTTCATCCACTGCAAGGAACGTGCGGGAGTGCGTAAGATGAAATGGTCTGTCATTGTCAGCGGGTGCCAGCACCTGCAGCCATTGCACGTTGAGATAATTTCACCGGAAAAAAAGTTTTCCATTCATCCAAAATAGAAATCCAAAGGAAAAGTTGACTGTAGAAATAACATCATAGCTCTTTCCTCTGACAGGATGGAAATCAAAATGAAAGCTCAGTTTTATATGGTGGGAATTCAGGCAGTTTTTGTGGGGGATGAATTTTGCTTTTCCCCCGTGCACTTATTCAATCTCTCAATATGAATAACACATTGTTGCACTGAATTGTGCCAGCACAAACAAAACAGCGAGAGAAGGAGGGGACTTTCAGTACCATTGTTTATATCGCTCAAAAAGACGTTAAACAAACCCATGATTGATTCTGCATTTGGTTGGATTTGAACAGATGACCCAAGGATTACTGGAAGTGGAGGGCAGTATATGGGACATTAGACTCCGAAGCCGCAGCTCTTATGAACTCTTTCAACAGTGACACATGAGCGATGAAAGCTGGAGAAAAAGTAAGCCTCATAAAACATAACCCCGCTCTCCTCTGAGCGACCCTGTCTATCCGGTGACAGATTGAGGAAATCTCATTTCCTCTCCCCAGGTCTCCCTGCTGCCTATTTTCATAAAGTTATGAGTCACTGTTCAGACTGGGTTTCTCGTGCACACGCCCCCTTGTGGGGACGCCATTTGGTTGATCCCTTAGTACTGGATTAGAAGTATTATATGTCACAAGATACAATGTAACTCAACATTGTACTCGGAATAAGTTGCTGTCACCAGGGCTCAAGATTTGGCTGGTTAGCGCTGCTTCCAGTTGCCCCTGCTGGCAGATGTTGGAACTACACCAGATGTTGGTTCCAAACAAGCATTTTTCTCCATTGACAGCCATTAAAAATAGCCATGTCTTCTGAATGTCTTTTTCTCTTTGTAAGTAGCATATATTTCTTATATTTTACTATAGTAGATCTTTTTCCACTAGTAATGGATTATTTTTGGAGTGTTTCTAAAGGAATAGTTCACTTAAAATGTAAATTCTGTTACCGTTTATTCACTTTGATTTATAGTTTTTTTTTTCTGCATGAACACAAAAGTTGATACTTTATTGAATGTCGTTTTTGGTGAATTTAATACAATACAAGCACACAGTGGCTCACTTTATCACCCTATCTAATTTGTAAATGCAATTTATAGTTCTTGTTGGGAACAGTTAATCCATGTACATGTTTTTTAACCTATTAATGTTTAATCAAGATGTCAACTCCGATTCTCTGGTGCATTACTTTTTGAGTGCAACATCCACAGCTTAACACCCAATGGGTAGAACCAAGTCCCGCTCTACTTTTTTTCTTTTTCGTTAATCTGTTGCACTCAGATGTACATTGCAATATGGAAGAAAATATCTGTTGCTTCTATTTCATCGCAACTTCAAAAACGCACCCAAGACTATCAACAAAGAAGTAAATGCTGTTGATCATTTTTCTAAAGCTTTTCGAAGAACAACAACCCATTATTTAAACAATTTTACTGTAAATTTGCAGAAACCATCTGGTGTTTGACACTTTAGTCCAATAGATGGCAAATCAAACCTTTTAAATTGGTTTGGCAATTGCTATTACAACGCCAGAAGAAGTAATTGCACATTTTTTTCTACCTGCTGGATTGGACTGTGATGGCACACATGAGAGCAATAACCGCCTCCATGATTTACTGTAAATTGGTTTAAATATTGGGTTGTTTTCCAACAAAACCAATCAGAATACTTGCAAGCCATAGGTACATTTTGAATTTGAATGACATTTTTAAATATTAAAGTGAGTAGATTTCAGTTTGCAAAGAAACTGCCATTGGTGGTCATTAGACCTGTGGAGAAACAATGGTTTGTCGTATGTTGTAGAGCTGTTTTCCGCCTGATGCTGCACAGTATCGTGTGGAGAACAGGATGCTTGAGGGTAAAAGACAGAAACAGCTGGATTGTTTAGGGAAGGAGATGGAGTCTGTATGAAGATGAAGGAGCAGGGCAAAAGGAGGTGATTAACTGGTGATTCATCAGCTCTGCCTGCTGAGTGGCTGCACTGACGGTACTTTAATAAGCAAGCAGTATGCAGGTCATGAGATGAGTACCGGCTCTAATGCAGTAATTTGAAGACTCTTGCTTTTCAGAGACGTGAGGCAATAAAGCATGCTGACGATAAAAATGATACAATTACCGGAGCTCTCCTGATGCCTAATTGCATCTGATCGCTTTTTATCCCCTGCTTGACAAACCCCGCTGAACTGCTCGGCATTAATGAAAGCTTATCACCAACTAGCTTGTTCCAGTTCCTCTGTAACTCCCTCCGGAAGGAAACACCGGTGGCACGTTTTTCTGTATAGTGTGGTTAGATAATTCTGTGAATTATGAAGAGTGTGTAAAAATCAATTAGTAAAGCTCTGATATCATCATAATAAATTGAATCTCTTTTCAGGGCAAATTCTATCAAATTGAATCAAATCAGAAACTCAAAAGTACAAAGAGTTCCAACAATGTTCCTGATTTTGTTTTAGAATTGAGCATTTGGTATCTCTTTGAACGCAAGGACTGTGTGAGTATTATAAAGCCACATTTTTTTTATTAGTATCAATATTTCTGCAGTTTTGATAAATCAGTTAATACCATTGTAAGCACGTCGTCAATTCCTTGACTGGCCCATTTTATACATCTGTAGAAGCAAGAGGGCATCTAGATGCTTAATGTTGTATTAAAAATACAATAGTTTTTATATTTTATATATATATATGTATACACATAAGAAATTAGAGATAAAACAAAGTTTAATTATTAATTTTCCAGAGTTTTTCATTTTTAATTTGATTGAATTTTTTTTATATAAATATATATATATATATATATATATATATATATATATATATATATATATATATATAT
>NW_015505324.1:509632-550275 GCF_001515645.1 Sinocyclocheilus grahami | reverse complement strand
TAATTTGATTGAATTTTTTTTATATATATATATATATATATATATATATATATATATATATATATATATATATATAATTTTTTTCAAATAAAATTAATAATTAAACTTTTTTTATTTTCTGTTTTATCTCTTAATTACTTATGTGTGTATGTGTATATATTATATAATTTTTTTTCTTCAAAATTTCCGAAAGTGTACGCACATATTCAATTAACATTCATTTGTATAGCGCTATGGAAGTACAGCAGAGATACTTAGTACAGCAATTTGAGGACCATCCTTTCTTGTTCAATCTGACTATTTTATGTGACATATTTATGTTCTTTCTGAAGAAAATAAATAGAAAAGAAAAGCTTCAAGCGGCCTAAGCTGGTTTAAGTTGGTTTAGTTGGCCTTGTAGCCTGACCAAGCTGGTTTTCCAGTCTGACCAGCTGACTAGTGCTCAAAACCCCTTTAAATCCAACAAACCTGCTGAGGCCATTTAAGCTATTTTAAGCAGGGTTATTGATGCTATGCTGATTGAGAGAAATTAGACATTCATTTAGTGACACTTAGCTTGGTTAAATTGTAATTACTTGAAATATCACTGAATAGGATTTATTCATTTAATAATTAACACGTAAAATCATCACTATTTGCCAGGCCCCATTTTACAACAAGAATTACACAGTAGTTTCTCTGGATGGACTATTACATCACACATAACCGCAATTGTTCGGCCATACAACTGAACTGGACCGTGAGTTACAGCAGAGATGCATCTCCACATTAAAAGCGCCCTCGATTTAGATTGAAGGCATCCTTTATTCTCATTATATTCTGGTTTTGGCTGTTAAGCACTTAATGAGCTACAAGGGAGCCGTTTAGCTCACCATTAGGCCTGAGCATGTTCTCAGAGGACATGTTTATGGCCTTTACATGTGGTGCTTTTGTTCAATTAGATTGAATAGAAAAGCCCAGGAGAATGTGGACAAACAGAAGGAGACTGATAGCCGAAGTAATTAGGGTTTATCTTTTGACAGAGGCATTGGGTCATTTTGGCAAACAGATGATAACAATGCACAGACTTGTTAGGATGCCTCTGGGTCTGTAAGTGCTGATGACTGTCTCTGGTCATTACAGAATTTCATGCCAAACAGCCCGTCGCCATCATCCAGCATTGGCATGTGAGAGAGGCCAAAGGAGACAAAATATGAAGAGACTTTGTGTGACATTTGTTGTGGTTGTACAGTTGCGGTTTGCTGGCGAGACTAAAACATTTCAAGCAATTATTGAATTCTCCTCGTCCTCTGACTGTCCTTGAACATCTCAGTATTTCACTTTTGTCTGTGACATTTTGATAAATGTCAGTCAAGTTGTAAAAATGAAACAATAAAACCATTATTTTAATATAAGACTTCATCATGTCAGCTCTTTTATTTTGCTAATGAGGAGGCTCATTTCTCCGGCTGGTTGTGTCAAGTCCTTGTCTTATTATGCAATGGCATTTAAAATGTCTGTGTTCAACAGATTTATATCTTAATCACTTGTCTATAAATTTCCATATCCCTACAGATATATTAGCAATATTTTATGAGAATTAGGCATGCATGAATAAATAATTTTTAAGATATCTCCATTATATTCCTCCTGCTGTGCATCATTATATCGTCACAATGCACATGCAGTTATGAATGTTACATACTTTTTTTCTTCTCGAATCCTGTCTGGATCAAGTTTATTATCATTACCAAAACTAAAATTAAAACTAAAACCCTAAAAAAAAGTGTAGTTACTTGAAATAAAAGTAAACTATATAAACTGTGTGTGTGTATCCAAAATAAGTTTGTGGTTCAAGTACTGCTGGCATCCCTTCCATTTTAAAATGTAAAATTAAATCAATAAAAACAGTCTGATCATGTCAGGTATCCTTACATTTATATTGTCATTATTAAAGTCTTGTTTATTTCAATGAGTTTTGCAATGCATCTTATCAGATCCCACTTTTTTTTACTTCATGAAATCACAGACATCCTGTTAATATTTATAAGTAAAACATTATATAGAAAAATATTCCCATCCAAAAAATGCTACTGAGTGTGTATCACTCCATTTAAATTGTATTATAGAGAACATAAATGTGCTGAAGATTAAGTGTATTTGAAGTAATTTGCCTGCCGTGTAATGAACAGCTATGGACACACTCCGAAATGCCAGTCAAATTACTTTGTGTTATCAGAAACGTTCCAGTTGGAGAGGTTAACGTCCTCCAGAGGGATGATTGCCACAGTTATGACTACCTCCTAATATACTATGAAAGGTTTACGAGGTGTAGTATGTAAGTGAATTCATGCACAAGTCAGCTGTCATGGATGCGGAGCTCAGGTGATTTGTTTGGAGAGGTAATCAGGCCCAGTTCTGGCTGCTCTCACATTAACAGAACGAGACGTGATTGAATCTCTCCATGGGCGCTGTTATGACAGAGGCTGGGATTCAGAAAACACATCCGTCTGCTTTCTGGTTAATCTTTATGGTATGGTAATATGATGTTTGGCCTGCTCGCTGGCTGACTCCTGCAGCCCCGCTGTGTTGTCGGTCGAGGTTTGTTGACACTAGTGAGCTCAGGCTCTGATACTCTTGAGTGCAAAGACATCCTGCTTCACCAGGTTTGTGTGATATGAAAACACATCATAAAGTGTGCATGCTCTGAAGTTATAATACGTTTCGACAGATCTTTCGTGCTGTTTTTTTATGCCGTCTGAGTCCTGCTTTTCTGTCTGCTAATTTGTGGTTTTCAATATAAACAGGAAATGTGTCGATTCTGCTGTATTTTTATGTTTGATAAAAATCTGATTGAACTCAAACATCATATTTTACATTTCAAGAGTGTTTAGAGAGCGCTGAACGCTCGCATCTTTATTAAATCAGCCTGACAAACTGGTGGTTTCACCCTGCAATAATCAATAGCAATTTTTGAAAACAAAGTCTCGTCGGAGATGTGGGTGGGTGGTGTGTGCGTTGCATTGTGGTGCTTGTGTGTTGTGTCATTTCCTGAATCTTTCTCTCTACCATTTAGCCATCTTTCCATTGGCTTATTAATAAAAGTTGCAAAAAACAGCCTGATCTCATTAGTATGTATAGGTAGAATATGTAAAACTTATAGATTTTCAAATACTATGAAATATACAATATTTTGTATTGACAGAATCTAAAACGTGAAAGTATTTACATATGCATAACTTTAAAAATAAAAAAAATCTCAACAAATCCCCTATATTTTCTAATGTATGCATATGTATACATTTGTATAAATGTATATTTGTACTGTTTAAAAGTGTGGGGTAAATACAATTTTTCTGAAAAAAAGTTACAAAATGTTAAGCAGCACAACTGTCATCAATATTGATAACAATAAGAAATACTTCTTAAGCACCAAATCAGCATATTTAAATGATTTCTGTAGGATCATTTGACACTGACAACTCAAAATTTCAGCTTTGCCTTTACAGGAATAAATTACATTTTAAAATATATATTAGAATAGAAAACTGTTAAATTGTTACATTTTAATAATATTTCAAAATATTATAGTTTGAACTGTATTTTGGATCAAATAAATGCAGACTTGACAAAAGAGACTTTTTTCAAAAACATAAAAAAATCTCACTGACCCTCTTTAAAATGGTAAATTCTATTTGTTTTTCCTTTTGATGTTGTGTTATGTTAATTAAAGATTAACAGTGAATATATCAGTAGATATAGTTGATATAGCCTAGTTGAAGATAACGGTAAAATCAGTGTATAATTCTAACAAACATTTACACGTCTCTCTGTTCCTACACAAAAAATCTGCATAAATGTCAACAATTCTGTGTTTTTCTGTCAATATGGGGTGCTGTGTGTACATTAATGAGGAAAAAAAATTAACTTAAATGATTTTAGCAAATGGCTGCAATATAACAAAGAGTGAAAAATTTAAGGGGGTCTGAATACTTTCCGTACCCACTGTATATGCTTTTAATATGTTGATAAGGTACATTTCAGTTCATGAAAGTGTATGTGTGTTAAAACCAGGCTTTGCGTGCAAATACCTCTAATTACTAATGAGATCACGTTGGCAAGCAATGTCTTTGGCTTCAATTCAGCAAGAAATAAATTTCTCTTATGATTGAGCTGGTCACTCTTTTCAAGCATTCAATGGTTATGATATCATTTGTTCGACATTTTTTAATTCCCCAGTGATTTCATGCAGGAGCTTATGGAGGCTCAACGATGGGTTCATTGGTCAACTTATTGATAAGCTGTCTGCGTGAGTGCTATAGTGTGATGTCCTGGACGATCTGCTCTGTGAACATCTGGTGAGCATCTTAATTATGAGGACCGTTGGTGATTTAAGAGGCAATTTTCTGCTGACAGAAATATTCCACTGTATGCTTTAGTCTCTTATTTCTGCACTATTTAATGTGCCATAACTTGTTTTGGTTAAAATGCCCTTCCCCCATTTGCAAGTAGGTGGGAAGTTCTATTATCTGTACTTGCTGAGGGGCTCTTTAATGCTGCTTTAGCTGAAACACACTGGCAGTAATGAGTAGAAGGTCAGACTAATTAATGCGGTGGTAAGAAAACAGCAGCAGGTTTCTGCTCACAGCATAGCAGCTCTATTAGTTTAATTTTGCTTATCGTCTCACTTTTCCCCCTGTAGTCAGGTACAGACTCCATCAGCCGTTCTGGAAACTCAACTCATCGTACAGCCGCTAGAGCTCAGGCATGATAACCTGAAGCGACTTCTATTAATTTTTCATTATTTCATTAAATTGCCAGTCCATTGTGCCTTTGGATTTGTGCTGAAGCATCTAGTCTCTTGGCTTGCTGCTGTCAGCTCTCTGTCAGGTTCCTCGTATTTTTAAATGACTGTGTGTTAAATTAGCTTCTTTCTGCAAATGTTTTACATGCATGCATGGTGACATGGGGCAATTTAAGTTTAAGCTTCTTAAATTTAGCATTGTTGAAGTCAACTTAATATTGTATATAATATAATACATAATATAATTATATAATATATAATAAAGATATGAAATAAACAGTAATATCAACCTGATCTAATGAGAAAAGTATTTTACAAAGTATTTCAAAGAAATAAGCATGAAGGTGGACCAAGATTTTATGAAAGCAGATGTCTGTATTTTAAGCGAATTAGGCACCAATTCAGTGAAACATAAAATAGTTATTAGATTGCGTTGGTAATATCAAAAACATTAATCCCACACACATACACACACACACACACATATTTTGTTTTAAATGTATTTACTTTATATATTTTGCTTACTTTATGTCCATTACTTATGGGACACTTTATAAATCATTTTTAAACATGGTTTCAACAAATTTGATGTGTCTCAGTCTTTAATTTTTTTTATCTTGTAACAAGTCAGTCTCTTTCAGTTTTCAAACACCTATACACACACATATATAGAATATTATGTACATTTAAGAATATTATATATACACACACACACACACACACACATTTCTGAATGTATTTACAGTTTTCAAACACACACACACACACACACACACACACACAAACATAGAATATGATTATTTAAGAATATTATACACTCTAAAAAATGCTGGGTTACAAATTTAATGTAAAAATTGAACCCAACGGTGGGGTTATTAGTCCATATTCGACCCAAAGTTGGGTTGAAACAACCCAGCATTTTTTTAAGGCCTCTCTCATCTTTTTAAGTGGGAGAACTTGCACAATTGGTGGCTGACTAAATACTTTTTTGCCCCACTGTATGTGTGTGTGTTGTATTATTATTATTTATTACATTTTTTAGCATGTTTTGGAAAAATATAATGTGTCAGCCTTGCATTTTTTTCACGTGTAACCGGTCTTGCCTTTTGTGTGTGTGTTTGTGTCTTTCACAGCACCTGTTTACTGCTCTAAAACAGTGACACAAGTATAGGTGTGTTAAGAACTGCAGACAGGTTGTGTTATACTCAGAGAAATGACTGTGGCTTAAGGACTGAAGCCCTACTGGGTTACATGAAGTGTAATACAGAAAATAGCAAATAATTGACAAGCATATCAAGCGTAGTGTAGAGGAGGAGACCCCCTGTTATTCAGGACTAATGCTGAGAAACAGAGCTAAGCTCTAAGCCCTACATCAGAACTGATGTTCTAACTAATACCAGCGGTAATAAGGAGCTGGTAATACGATTAGACCACACGTGGAGAGTTTTAAGAAGAAACAGAGAATATAATGAGGACGTACAGTCTCCTGCTCTCCTCAAGGAGGAAAAGGATTTCTCTGACCTAATAGAGAATGGAAGTAATAAGATGCTTGTGATGGGAGTGCAAACTGGATATAAGGTCTGTATATCAGTCTGAAGGGTTCTGGGTTGTGCTTCCCTCCCGTGCCAAACTTTTGGAGCTGAGTTCCATCTTGTCCTGTCACTTTGATAAAGCATGGGCATCTCAGCCTGGCTGCTTGGTGGATTCTTTTTTGTGACATGAAGACAGCTAGCCAGCAGGACAAACAAGCCTTGTGGAAGGAAGAAGGTGGCTTGAGTTTCTAGCTTGGCCAGGAATGGTTTACCAAATCTGAAAATTCTGTCATTATTTTCTTACCATCATACAGTCACAACTCTGTATGTACTGCCCACTTTTTCCATGTAAGAGAAGTCAATAGAACTTGGGCTACCAAGCTCCAAAATGACAAAACATCACCATAAATGGGTAATAAAAGTGGTCCATATGACTTATTTTACACTATATTCCAAGTCTGAAGCTGTGTTAATTTTACAGCTGAAATATGCTGTATTTCTACCAAATTTTAGTAATCAAAAATAAAATTTTGAATGTAAATTGGAAAAGTCATGAAAATTGAAATTGTTATTTTTTTGACATTTTATATTATTGAGATTATTTTAACTAAATTTTTTTTAGCCCTCATGTTTTCCATCATTCTGACCCAGACAGGATTTTCTTTTTCCTGAAACTGGACTAAAACCTACTGATTTACTGAGCTCACATAGGGGATAACAACTTTTGAAAAAAAAAATATATATAATAATATATATTAACTAATAATATATGTAATAACTTGTTTTCTTTCAATTAGTACAGGTTTTGTATTTATTTTTGAAACTGATCATAGGCCTCATCTAAGTTTATGCACCACGGTTTTTGAGTGAATATTGCAAAAATTATCCACAAAAATGTCAAAGTTGCCAAAATTATCCACAAAAAAGCTTTTTCGCTCTGATTGATCGTAGGTCTCATTGATCAGAGCTTTTTTAGCTGATCAATGAGACCTACGATCAATCAATTCCAAAAAAAGAAATACAAAACCTGTGCTAATTTAAAGAAACAAGTTGACAAAAAGATTGAATAAAATATTTGGTGTTAATATAGCATAATAAAAGATTTACAAGCAATCTTTAAATGGCTGGTCATTTTTGACTGGAAATAAAACAAATTAGGTAAAGGATTTTCAACACACCACAAGAGTTCATCTAAGCATATATCAACAGTTAATAAAAATAAAAAGTCATACAGTTTTGACATAACAGTGAGTAAATGATAAGAGAATTACAATTTTTAGGTGAACTATCCTGTTAAAAAACGACTGAACTTGACTGAAAATATTTAATCATTCATCTGTCTTATATTGTACTTTACAATGTCAACTAGGAATTGATTTAATGTCAAAAGCTCTATGTTGTAATGAAAAATGGGCTTCATTTGGCCCTAAGACCTGGGGCTGCTCATAGCACTGATTCGAAACCCTACTGGGTGTTTTCTTATCGTCACACAGAGATATGTGCTCCGCGGGTCCTTCACACATTGCTCCCTATTCATATGTTAAACAAATGACTTTTCACCAAGACTACTGAACTAAAGTGCTTATAACGGTCCTGAAATGAACTTCTTAACTTTCGAAATCTTTCAGGAATATAACTTTCTTTAATGGTCTTCTTCTTGACTATAAATCTATTTGAAAACAGAGTTCAGTTTTTCATTGGTCCTTGGAGAGACGTTGAATACAGAGGTCACAGGTTGGCGCAGCATGAATAAAATACAAAATGCACTAACCTTGAGAAAGATATTTATTAAAGCTCAAGAAACCTGAGAATATAACCCCTGTAATATGGAGGAAAAAAGGAATTGTTAATATCCAGAAGGGATCATTTAACACTGGGAGCCAGGGCACCACTGCTAAAAACCATGACCTACCACTGGCACTCTCTGCCCCGAGATGACATTGCAGCCTGGCAACAGGCTTTATATAAATGATTGCTCATGGATATGTTCCAGCATGAGCTCCAGACTGTTGTCACTGTCCAGAAACACCTCATGAGTGCAGCACCGCACCCGAAAACACAGAGTCTAGAGGGGCTCCAAAGCAGCTCCACCCTGCTGTTGGCCGTCCACCTCGTCTGTGCTGCTTCCTTCTGCCGGCACCCACAGAGACACTGAGCTCATTCATCTCAGTGGTGGAAATGACATTTGAAATATTTCTGGAATAAAATGGATGATTCTTTTGTCTTGCTAGACCATATATATATATATATATATATATATATAAAACAAACTTTTAGTTAGTTGCCAAGGCAGCACTTCAAATTTTTATTTAGTTTAACTTGATATACTAAAATAACTAAAAATAAAATACTACAAATAAAAAAAATATTATATATAATTTTACTAAAAACAAAAATTACTATATATATAATTATGTATACAACAAAGTTTCTGAAACGTTTACTAAAATTAAAATGAAAAGATAAAATATAAATATAAAAAATGGTTTCAAATATTAATAAAAGCTTTAATCTAAATAACATTAGTGAACTAAATTAACACTGATTTAGTCTCATATTACATCTCAAGCATGTTCTTCACGGTTGCAGGTTTTGCTAAAACTTTATTTGTGACAAAGTTATTGGCTGTGGAATGTATGCCACAATTGAGAGACTGTGGTAATTTGTGTAAAAATTATATAAATCATTTTCTCACAATAAATTTGAAAAGGATTATGTCACTTTGTGTCAAATTATCATAGCTTATAAAATATAAATTATTTTCTTGAGATGTATTTTCATATTTTAAGATTAAAAGTCTGGATCTAGGACAAAGTGTAACACAAAATCTATGCAAAGAAAAGGCAATGAAAAGTAGTAAAAAATAATGTATGGCATGGTAAAAAGTTTCCAAGACTTTCAAATAACGTGATCTTCATATAACCCAAAGAAAGAAAGTTAATTTTAATACAAATCAACCCCTGGGACATGAAAGTTCCCATAGTTTAAGAAATACCCGTTAACGTCAAAGGAAAATGCAATTGAAAATTACATTTATTACATGATTTCCATGATACATGATTATACCCATATCCTAGCTGACAGTTAACCATTCGCTTGTCATAATGTTGACCAATGAGTCTTTGAGAGCTGAAAGGTGGAATTAATGTTCGGCTGAAAGTACAAATAATGGATGTTAAATGTTCAAATGAAATGATCTCTTATATGAATGCATATCCTCCAGATAGGAACCTCATAAGACAATTTGAGTCATCAGACATTTTGACAGTGTAATAAAAATAAAATGCTGGTGCCAGTCAAAATGCTCTAATATGTTTTCAGTGCGAGTACTCATAAATCACGGTAAAATGAAAAATTCATATGTATTAGAAGGATTTGAATAGTATCATATAATGGAGCAATATGTCCATATAATCAATCCACTGATAAAAAAAGGAATGAGTGTGTCTGGGGTTGAGTGCGGTTGACGTAGGTGTGAGGCAGAGATCGGAGCCGTCATGCACCAATGCTGGTCCTGGCTCACTTAATGCTCTAGGTGAGATAAGACATGACCAAAAGGGATTTTTTTTTAAACACCCTAGCTTTTAGTAGGTCTAACGCTTATATACAGTGTGTATATATATATATATATATATATATATATATTATTTATTTTCCACACTTTTTAAAGATATTTTGCATTTAATTTATTTACATTGATTTTTTTTTTCATTTTAACTGGTTTTCTTGCCTGATTTTCTTAAAAAAAAAATATTTTTACCAACAACAATTGTGCAACTTCGATATTTTACGTATTTATTTCTTTATTTTTACCAACAACAATTGTGCAACTTAATGAAGACATTTGACTTGTTTATAAATGTATTTTGTTCTACCAATAGCATTTGTGCATCTCATTAGATATTTAATTATTTTTTTCAACAACAATTGTGCATTTTATCAAGACAATTTTATGTATGTATATATGTATTTTACCAACAACTGTGCAACTTATCAATGACAATTCTTTTATTTATTTTTGCCAACAGTAATTGTCAAAAATATGTATTGATTTATTAATTTATTTATTCCAACAACAACTGTTCATTGTATCAAAGGGAATTGTATTTACTTTTTTACATGTACTTTTACTAGCAACAGTTATGCAAATGAATGATCAAAAATACACTTGATTTTGAAAGTCACTTGACTCTAAAATCAGGCACATATGAGTAAGGTGCTTCTGGCAAAAATCATCCATGTGTGTGTGTGTGCATTGCCATTCTTTATGCTATGATTTTTTTTCCCTTGTCGACATGTATGCAACATGTCAACATTTCATCCCAGTACAATATCGACACGAATACTCCATGTACAGTCCTCCATAGACCCCTTGTCTCATTCTCACTGAACATGTCTGCTGTGTGACCTTGACTGTGCTCTCTAATAATCCCTCTACCATTCAGCAAGCCAACACATCTGGCCTTCTGCATTTATAGTTTTCATAGTGCATGTGACAGGAGCTCAAAACCGCTCCCAGGAGGAACCCATGCCCCTTGGTCAGGTTATAACAAGGTGAGTGAACCAACCCAGCGCTTCTTACCCACCCTTAGTAGGCCTATCGTATGAAGTCCCTTGGCAAGCTGCTGGAAGGTCTACTGGATAGATGGCGCATACTGGCTTCAGAATGTCAACGAGTGCTAGTATCTCTGCAGCACCTGGAGGAGGTGTTTGAGAGTCTATAATGAATTCATGAGCAGCTGGGAACATTTCTTCACAGGATGTCACCCACAGCGGATGCCCCTCGGGATGAAAGGTGGCCGCAATTTGAATTTGGTTCAGAGCTCTTGATTCAAAGACCATCATACTCAGTGGCTGAATGGGAGAATGCAGAAAAACGTCAAGGAACATTGAGTAGCTCAGGTTGTCAGAGAGAAGAACATGCTTTTACTTGCTAGTTGTGGTTGTGCCTGAGGCATTTTTCTGATCTACGAATGCCTGTGGCATCTCTTATATGTAATTACAATAACAAATTCGGCATATGTTTTCTTTCTTCATCTATTTGTCTGTCAGAAACAGCACAAGTTTGTATATAAATCCCTATCCCCCGGAGGGGCCGTTAATCGGGAACGACTTCAAATGAATCATGCTTCATATTTCAAATTAATCATTCCTGATGAATATTATAGTATTGTCTTTCTCACACACAGTCTAATTTCATTCAGTCACACGGAGAAAATTGAAAAATTATTTTTCTTCTCTTGTTTTTAGCCTTTCTTTTTTCTCCGCCACATTCAATCAATGCTCATTATAAAACAAAGAAAAGACAGTTCTTGATTATGGGAATTGGTATTCAGTCTCAGAAACATTCCTCTACATCCTTTAAATTCCTTTCAAGTCATTTCTGATCTGTTTTGCTCCTCGGAGAGCGCTGTGTGCTCTCACACAGCTCGCTGATAAATCGATGGAGAGCCGCAGGCGGTCCTGACAAAGTTTTTTTCAGAAAGCAGACTTGTACACTGTCCTGTCCGTGATGTCCAAGAGTTGAGTTTAGCCAAACTATACTAGGATTTACCAGTGTTGAGGAAACTACATTGCCAAGCTACGAACTAATCTTAATTCGTACTTATAGCTACAAGCTACAAACAAAAAGTAGCTACACTGAAATGTTGTGTCTTATAATTATAATATTTGATGCTAAAATGTTTTAATTTAATGCGAGTACTTTTGCTCATTCAAAAATGAGATGTTGACTATTCGTTTTTTACTTCACAAGACATTAATTGATGGACTGGAGTTGTGTGGGTCACTAATGGATAACTGGGATGTTTTTATCAGCTATTTGGACTTCTGACGGCACCCAATCACTGCAGAAGATTGGTTAGCAGGAGATGTAATGCTAAATTTCTCCAAATCTGTTCCGAAGAAGAAACAAACTCATCTGTCTTGGATGGCCTGAGGGTGAGTAGATTTTCAGCAAACTTTCATTTTTTTTAGGTGAACTATTCCTTTATGATGGTAAATTTATACAAAGTACAACAAAACACCCTAATTTACATAACGGATTTAAAATCAAGGTACAAAGTACAGGGACTGGAATTGGTGAATCATTTTTGTGCATCTGTTCATTTAAATGAATCATCTAAATGAACTGATTCACTAGAATGGATTGGACTTTCGGAGCTACATATGTGAGAGAAGACCATTCAGAAGACAAAGAAGAAATAGCCAAACTGCTGTCACTTAACTGAAAAATCGAGTTAAGTTTAGTTAGTTATTCACCAACACTGGAAGTCAGCACAGGGAATTCAACAACATAGAATAATGTAAATGTAAGGCTCAGTAATGAAAAAGGTGAGAGCGCAGGACGCTTGAGTTTTTAATGTTTTATCAGATGGCTCTAGTGCCTGGTTTTCTTTCCTTTCTGTACTGCTGTCTATCACCTCTATGGCTTCTCCTGAGGCTTTCTGTGATAAACAGACAATGCAAACCCACTCCTCCACAGAGTGACTCTTTGAAGAGAGTTGGCATTTCTGTAGATACAGCACAGAAAATCAATTTCCCATTGACCCGGCCCTCTTCCATGCTGCTCTGCCGAAACGCATGCTTTGGTCTGGCTGGACGGCTGTGCTGATTGGTTCACAAAGAGGTTTTGAGGCATTTACTTGGCCTCTCTGCTGATATAAAATATTCAGACGTTTCTGTCTTGTTTTGTTTCTTCAATCACTTTGAGGCACACATACTCTTAGATCACACAAATGTATGTTTTACTGATTCTGTTGCAGTTCTCTCCTGGTTGTTGAAGTCCCCCTGCAGTCACTAATTTTATCTCTTAAAACTAATTTGTGATAATCAAAATTATATTAATATATAACTATGGCAGCTACCTTCTAAAGATCAACATCTTTAGGCAGAAACACTTTGCTGATGATATGAAAAAAGCCCTATCCCGCAGGTTAATGGAATTGATTATATGTTTGTGATGGTAGGAAACAGTTTTTTGAGACTTTGCTACACTGCAGTTGGTAAAACTTTACAATAAGGTTCATTAGTTAACAGTAGTTAACTACTTTAGTTAACAACCTAGGAATGAACAATACTTCTACAGCATTTACTAATCTAAGTTAATGTTAATTTCAACATTAATTAATGCATTATTAAAATCAAACGTGCTTTTAACATTAGTTAATGCACTGTGAATTAGCATGAACTAACAATGAGCGACTGTATTTTCATTAACAAAGATGAATAAATACTGTAATAAATGTACTGTTCATGGATGGAACCTTACTGTAAAGTGTTACCAAAATTTTTGAACAAAATTGAAAAGTTAATAAATATTATACTTTATATTAGCCTATATATTTTATGTCTCCAGATTCTGATATATTACTTAATATCACATATGTGACGTGTCTCATATGTGATGTTTTTATGTTTACATGTTTCTTGTTTGGTGTCAATGAAAGGACACTTCAGCTTAATTGAGAATGCTGTGGGGGTTCATGTGACAAAGAAAAAATGGCAAACACTGCATTAGCACATTAGTAACAATATTCAAATGTCACTGTGAAGAACTGAATCGGCCCAGCATTCGGCTGTGGGTGTGTTTAACTCTAAACTAAGCGGTACTTAACAGTGTTGGTGCTTCACACTGTTTTAACACATTGTGTGATCTGTGCTCGGCCACTGTGAACACACACCCACACACACATTAACTGAGGAAGGGCTGAAAGAAAAAAACTCATAATTGTTTTGGCCACTGAGCACCATAATTGTGGTGCAGAATATGAGTGTTATCAGGCAAAACAGCTTGACCTTTGTAAGTTACAGTACATCACTTCAGATTTAATGTGCAATATGATGAGTCAAGCTGCATCTCCACACGCAGCAATCTGCTTCCAGGACAACCCGCTAATTCGACATCCCTGTGCATAATTAGATTGGCATATTTCACTAATGGATTCCCCCCTCCATAATTACTGATTGTACTTTATTCAAATGCCCTGAGTGACAAATCAAATGACCATACTGCTGCCATCAGGGTGAGTGATGAATTTTGGGCTCACATATGTGTCTATTTAAAATACTGATGTTGTCATAACGCCTGATGGAATGAATGATTTGATGTCGCAATTACTTCTGAAATTACTCTGACTAATTGTCTCCGCACTGTTAGTGTTACAGGTAGCTTGTAGTGCACAAAACAGCTATTTTTAAACCACAATGAGTTTTTGACATTTCTTGCTTTTTCTGATTGTATTCCTCTACACCGTAACAAAGCTAAAGCTTAACACCACGAGACATAATACCCTCCTAATCGACTTCAAACTCTCACTGATAAGAAGAAACCCACACCTGATACGATTTCAGGATGCATAAATCTGAATAAAATATCCGGTTCTAACTTTCACTCCACAGGTATGGCGGGTGAACGGAGTTACAGTCACCACAAGCTCTCTGTATAATTGCCCTAGTATTTTTCTCTCCGTGATTGAATTCATCAGGCCTGCTTTGTGTGCGGCGTGCTGCTTTGAGAGGCAGGGGTGTGAAGCTGCTTATTTATATTTATGAATTCGCACAGTTTGCCCTAGTGTGAAATAATGGGTCATTCCAACACAACATGGTGTGCGGAGGCTGAATTTCAAATGGATTTCCAGTTTCGCACCACTGAGCTCTATGAATGCTGAGCACACGGAGGAGGAGGGCAGGGGAGAGATAGAGCGAGAGAGAATGGAAAAGAGGAGAGATATACTGTAGGGGTATATGAGTTTAAAAGGCTGAGTAGGAGACCACACAGAACCGTCACTGTTCCGGTCACTGACTTCATTATTAAGAGCCATGGTACAAAGGCCTCTGTGGCACACGGCCTATGAAGTGTACATCAGGATTGACCGGCATCGTTTACAAAACAAATTCTAGTGGTACAGACCTAACATGCAATTCCAACCACGACGGTTTGTGCCGAGATGCAGAATCTGACATAAAAACTTTGACCGAAGTGGGCCGGAGCCTGGAAAGTTTTCTGCGAGAGGCTCAGCGTTTATATCCCAGTCTGCAGCAGCGGTGCATGCCGAGGAGAACGCTTCTCTTGCACGCCTTGCTGAAGTTCCTGTGGGTTGTGACAGACTGTGTCAGTGGGAGGTTTTTCTCTGATTAAAAACACTGAAGCTTGAGCACTCACAGCTGGGCTCTTCAGACGGCACACCTGGGTACCCTGGCAGCACATAAAAACAGTGTGCCAGGAGGAAAAATATCTGTCAGAAAGAAATATCAGCGAGAAGGTCATCACTGAGATTATTTCCCAAATAGCTGAGATGCTTGTGTAAAATGTGGATTCAAAAATAGTAACTGTACATCAAATACAAGAATGGAAATTGGTGTTTGTGAACATGCTTGGTGAAATCTTACCACAAATAGATCTGAGTCAGGGTAGATGCTAAGGAAATGAGGTTGTGTAGTACAAAATGATTGCCTGTTAAATGCCATTTCATTCCAAAACTTTTATTCTTCTGTGGAAGACAAAAGAAGACCTCACTGACCTGATCTTGAAAGTCATCCAGATTTGGAATGACATGAGGGTAAATGATGACAGAGTGCTCATTTTTGGGTGAACTATCCATTCAAATCTAATTTTAAACCCAGATTTCTTGGAGTTTAAATCTGAAATCAATGATACTATAATTAAACAGTATGCACCAGTAAGTACAGTTGTCACTGTGAAACTTTATGAAAACAACACAAAAGAAATTAGGCTCTCATTTAATAGATCTAAATAGCCTCAAATGCAACTTTTAAGTTGTATATTTTATTTATATTTATATAATCGATTTTTTATATTAATATTTATATATATTATTTATTATATTATACACCTATTGTAACAATAGTTAAACAGTATGCAACAGCAAGTAAAGTTGTCTCTTTGTGAAAACAACAAAAGAAATTAGGCTCTCAATTGCTCTAAATCACTTAAAATGAAATGTACACACTCACACACACACACAAAGTACTTCATTATTCTTGGTGAATTTTGCTAAAACTTTTTAGAGGGTTTTGGTGGTACTTTTATAACTTTTTAAACTTATAATAAAAAAAAATTATAATTAAAAAAATTGAAGTTATAATAACCTAGCGTCTCCCCTGTGACTGTATGTTGTTTTGAAGGCAAAATGCTTCAAAAGTATGCTCTGAAACCAAGACGAGGACCATGTGTCTAGAAGACATATATCTCACGTTTATTTTCTGTTTAAATTAGTGCTATATAACTCATTTGAGCATGTCCTCTTAATGGGTCATCTGTCTCTAACAAGCTGAGAAATTCTGAGGTACAAAGACAAATAATGTCATCCCAACTTCCTCTATTTAAGTCTAAATGGAGCTGAGTCAAAGAGTTATTGAGCAGCACCATCTTATGAGCTCTTCCAGAAAACTGCAGACGGTCAACATATAAACTGTAAAGAGGGCCACAGGAGTCTTAAGACACGGTTTTATAGCCCGCATCTGTTCACCAGCAGCACTCTTTTTCAAGAATTTTCATGTTCCCTCAATTGGTTGCTGCAGGCTCATTGAGGAAACTCTCAAGAGAAAGCCCAGAGGTATCTGATACTCGCCCACAATCCCACAGTCTTTTGTTCCTTCCATTATGGGTTAACATGTTTCTTGGGTTGCACAAGCTAGAAGAGTCACTATGTTCCATGAATCAACCCCTTTGCAATTATGTATATGTCACCAGTGATGTGCAGAGGTTCCGTCGCTGGAGCGGCTCTCCGTGCTGTAATGCCGCTGTGATTGCGCAAGGATCCGGTGTGTACTGTGGCATGGTGAGCGCAGGTGTTAGTCTGGTGGATGCTCAGTGGCTTCGCCATCATCTGCTGGTCCACTCCCTCTCACAGCTGTGGTGGAGGAGATTGGATTAGGTCCATATGAGGCCTTGGGGGGTAAGAGCGAGCGAATGATTGCTTGACTGCAGAGAGAAACACAATGATAGTAAATATGGCAGACTCCATTAAGGGCCCTACATGGGCTGTGAAAAGGCTGGAGGAAAACATAGCTTCCAAACAGGAAATATTCAATGATTAATTACTCGCAGGAGTAGTACAGCTACACCAGCTCATGTACTGTAAATACTATCACAAATAGCTTATAAAACAATCTGGACTTGTCATGTATCTGGCCCTGTTTGGATTGTATAGAAAGAGACTGTACAGAAAATGCTGTCTTATCTGCTGGTTTGTTGATGCTGTCACTCTGGTGGTTCATTTCTTCAATTGCCAAGCAGCACCTCTAAATCTGGATGCAGAATAGTTTGTTCATAATTCTCATCACAGCCCAAGTCTGACCTTCAAACAAAATATTATTTTATTTGAAATTGGATACTAATGACTAGCTGTCAGTTTTACAGGCTGAGCTGCTCGGAATGTGTGGAAAATGCCAGCAAGACCAACACAGCATTATTATAGATGGTTGGTGTTTCACAATTACGTATTGTTTATTTCATCTGTTCACATACAATATCCGACAGAAAACATAAACATATTACAGGACAATTCTGTAATTTTTGTCTTTTTTTTTAAAGACAAAAATACTTTCACTACATCTCATTTGATTTGTAGTGTTTAATAGCATTTTGTGATGGAAAAGACTTTTTAGAATAAATGTCTGACTTTCTATTTCATATCTAGCTTGAACTATAACTTTACACAGACACAGTAAGTGCTTGAATTTATATTTTATATTTATATTAGGTAAGTTTTGGGGCTATATTATAAGTCATGCACCATCAGAATGATTTTGAAACTCATCTTTAAAGGTAAAAGACTTACATACAGTTGCTTTAAATACGTTTAAGTTTCTAAACAAATAGACACTCTTAAAAATAAAGGTGCTTCACGATGCCATAGAAGAACCTTTTTGTCTAAATGGTTCCATAAAGATCCTTTAACATCTGAAGAACCTTTCTGTTTCACAAAAAGTTATTTGTGGCGAAAGAAGGTGTTTCAGATTGCAAAAAGGTAAGAAAGAGATGGTTCTTTAAATAACCTTTGACTGAATGGTTCTTTGTGGAACCAAAATGGTTCTTTGAAGTTTGAAGTTTATTTACTTTTCTGCTTAACAATACTGAGATTGAATTATATCAGAAAGTACATTGAAAGATAAAATCACAAGGAAAAAACACAAAATACAAAGATACCAGAGAAATATAAAAACAACATTTTCAAAACAAATTACTCAAAAAAAAGAAAAAGCATTTGCACATTTGCACATACATAAGCAAAATATACATCTATTAACACATGCACATAAACCTAAAAAGTGTTAAAACGTACAAGTACAACTGCAAAAAGGACCCTAAGCATCCACATTACATTCATTGAACAGTCTAACACCAAAAGGAATGGTAGAACTAGCATAACGTTGTGTCCTTGCTTTGAATAATGTCAAATCATCTCTTGTATTAATTTGATGGTGGCTTGCTAGATGTATTGATGTGTTGGTAAATCTCTCAATGATTCGTTGTGCTCTCTTTTGCATGCTTTCCAGCAAAGCTGCTTGCTTTTTTGTGCAACCAACTAACAGCACATTTGCATACTCCAGACACGGTCTGATCAAGGAGCAATACATACTGACTAAATCATCAGCAGAAGCTCCATGTTTGGCAAAAACTGTCAAAAGTGAAGACGTTGAGATGCCTTTTTTACACACTCATCAATGTGATCATTTCCATTTAATTGACTGTAAAGATGATACCCTAGGTATTTTGACTGTAATACCACAGGAACCTCCTGTCCTCCCAGTATGAGTGGTGGTTGTATTGAATGTTTTGCAAAACATATCCTTATTTCGACAGATTTAAAATAAGATTCTATGGCATCGCTTGAAGTACCTTTTGAAGTACGTTTATTTTTAAGAGTGTAGTTCACCTGTCTTTAGTTCATAAATTACATGTACAGCTTTGTTTCCAAAGATTCCAAAACTCTTTGTGGAGCTTAATCTTTGACTGTATTTAGAAATTAAGTCTTAATTGAAGTCTTTATAAAGCAGTTTTGCCCTTCAGACCTTGACCTCGAAAGTTCCATTTTTAGTCCCCTATATGCAAGTTGAAGAAAAGGCTGCCCTTGCCCCTGGTTGTGAATCAGACACAGTGTTATTCAAGTCAGCATACTGTCTCAATTTTCTTTTTTATCATTTTGTATTCTGCCATGTCTTGGCTCCCTTGACCTACTATTGCAAGCCTTTTCAGACACTAATTGAAAACCACTGCATTGTCTTAAACAAAATGAACATGTGACTTTTGAGGTTTTGTTACTGTGAGCACTGATGAAAATACGCATGTGGACATTGTGCAGAGAAATCAGCACAATAAAATGGTGCAGAAAATACTAAAAGCCCAGTTCAATATTTTGCTTTTTCCAATTTTTTTAATACCTCCATGTGAGTCCGTAGGATGGTTTCCCTAACATAAAGCCAAGGTAGTTCAACATTTGTCTATCTTTGCAATGCTGCTCAATCCCCACAGTAGCCTTTAGAGTATTTTTGTTGGCATGGGAACGGTTTTAGAGTCCCATTATAGGGCACAAAAAGATGTAGCCAGATTGCCTGAAGCCCAACCACTCAGTTTTGGTTTCACGAAGGATAGTGACAGCACCATTCACAGAGAAAGGATGAGCACAGTAGTTCAAATGACTAACCATTGTCCTCATAATGTGTGTCATCTCTGCCAGTGTCGTAATGGAGGGAAGATCACACAGAGTGTGATGGTGACTCTCACTGCAATAAGATTGAGCGCTGATGCACCTACTGTGACTTCTCTAATGCATTGTCTTCAATCTTCCGATAGCAAACTATCAAACAGATTTTATGAATTATGCTGTGCTGCCCACAAGAATGCGCTCTCCATCTCTCCTCTGTTTTTTTCTCTTTCTTTTAACTGATGCGAGTCTACTGAGATTTTTTTCTTTCTGTTACAGAGACATTGTGATAGTTAGAGCTTGGCTGTCCTTCAACCCTTTCCAAAGCATTATTTCATTAAAGAGTTTCCTGCAGACAGGAGAGAAGAGAGCTATGAGAGGGACCAGGTCAATACGGCATATTGTGTCAATGTGTTCTGTAAATGGGAGGTCGTAGCCGGAGATTCTTTAGACACAACATTGACCAGGCTCAGTGTGTTTTAATGATTTCACTTTGGATTATATTTGTTCCCCTGACTAGCTCATAGAACTAGTGGAGTTCCTGCTTTAGGTTTTGAAGAGCTGGATTTGAAGAGGTTTCAAGGGCTTTTCTTGGTTTTCTTTGCTCTTTTGATGTAAAAGTGTCCTATGTAGATATACCTTAGCTGTTCGTCTACATAGTATAGTATGCCTTCTAGTTGACGTGAACATGTTAGCCAATCATTACAGAGGTTGTTTATAGTCGGTATAGTTCACCCAAAAATGAAAATTTGCATGATATTTACTCACCCTGTGGCGTCCAAGATGTGGATGAGTTTGTTTTATCATCAGAACAGATTTGGAGAAATTTAACATTAAATCACTTCCTGTGCAATGAATGGGTGCCGTCAGAATAAGAGTCCAAATAAATATCACAAAAATCCACAAGTAATCCACATGACTCCAGTCTTTCAGTTAATGTCTTGTGAAGCAAAACGCTGTGTGTTTGTAATAAATAAGGCTCATTTGTAATTTCATTTGTAAACAGTGCTTGATCTGTGCATATTATTTTCAGCTAATTTTCATTTTTGTGTGAAGTATTAATACTTAGTGAAGTTCTATAGGTTTAAAGAGTGGTAAATGGTAATGCAAAAATAAATTACATATTTTTTAAACACTGTAAGAGGATTTCAGGAACAATACAATTCTACAAAAGCACAGAATGATTTTAAAAACATTCAAAGCAATTAATAAGCATATCTGAATGTAGTGTGGGTCAATGACATGACGCTCTAGATCTATTAATGTATTCAAAATTTTAAAATGCAATTCATACATGCATGACATTGTTAGAGTCATTAAACGATTTTTTTTCTCTTGAAAATGGTATAAACTGTTTTTCAAAACCATATAAATTCACCATGAATGTAAAGATTACATGTCTAAGAATGTGGCACTTTTATGTAACTACATTTTTGAAAAGATTTAGCTTTTTCTTCATTGGACTCTCTTTTTTTCTATTTGTCATTGACCCACATATCCTTCATCTTCTGTGTGTTTGGACTGCAGTAGCGCTGTCAGTGTATCTGAAAGGCATGTCTTTGTACCTTTATGGTGTCTGTGACCACCCATGAGTGATCTGTTTTCTGGTCTTTTTATTGACATGGGCTGTCTCATGTGTTTCCCTCCTCTCTGCTGTCCTCTTCTTCCCCCTCTACTGTCCTTTTCTCATCTCCCCAAAACTGCCTGTCAGAGCATTCGTCCTTGTACATGTGTGCCAATGTGTAGCGGGATGTGTGAGTTCATATGAGATCTATGACGTACATATGGTCTTCCACGGCCTGTCCTCCAAACCTCTCTCTCTCTCTCTCTCTCTCTTTTTTATTATAAAAATCGCATTTAAACAGAACAATTGCCCATAACAGTGCCAGCTCTCTTGGCTGCAGGTTGATTCAAAGCATATGCAGGTTTGAAGAACATCATTGATTTAGGTTTGAAAATCTATATTCAAGAAAACAATTTGTGTTGAATAAGCTGCATAATAAAAATCAAGCTAGTAAATCTGAGCATTTAGCCTGTTTAAATGAAAAATGAAATTGCAAGAATAATATCAATTCATATCCCTCATTTTCAGTTGAAACTGACTTTTCTTTCCTTTTTTTTTTTGAGGTTCCAAAGACCCCAATGATGTAAGTGTTACTATAAAAATATTAATTTTGAAATTAGCTTCATATCTTCCCTTTAGACTATTTTAATATATTCATCTGACATAATCAAATGCAGTTGGTAAATATTATTAAAGCTTTAACCTTCTTATTTGACCACAAAGTAGTCATGAATTTTTCAGAAGTGTACATGCTATCTATTCTAGTGACGTTGTTTGAGTTCAATTTGCCCCCCAGTTAAAACAGAGAGTAGAAAAATACAATTAAAAATCACAATAAATAGCTGTCAGGAGTATATCTTTACATCGCGTACACAAATGTTAACATGTGCAATTGTAGTGCATTTATTCATGTTTAATATCTGGGATCAAACTGAATGTAATATTTTTTGGTTAGGGCAAGTTAAATGTTTATTTTTTTAATAAGCTCTCATAAGATTAGAAAAAGTAAGTGTTAAGTATATATTTAAAACTATTAAATAGCCTTGTGGTCTCTTAGACCCCAAACTGAACATGTCAATTATACTGAGCACAATAATACAACATGTCTGTTTTTCCACAAAAAAGCCCAGCGCTCTCTTCATGTAATGGGACTGATTGTGTGTGGACAGCCCTACATGGCTGCATTGTCCTTCTTTCATGTACAGGTACTGAGCTGTGGTTTTGAGTGTTTACCTCATTTCTCTGTGCCTGTTATTCAGGTTTAAGGGGATTACATCTTGCCATCATATAATAGAGACATCTAATTTTCTTATTTCCGCCTTGCTTCTCATCACACTCCATCTGCCCCTGATGGGTTTTAGGTGAATTCTGTGTATCTGTCCATTCCTCTAGCTGAATAACAGGGTGAAACAGTGTGACCTGAGATTTGAGGTAATGCATCTCTGTACACTCTTAAAAATAAAGGTGCTTCAAAAGGTTCTTCAAGCGATGCCATAGAAGATGTCATACACAGAACAGTCTGTGCAGTGCTGCTTCAGTCCAACACCTATTGTGTTTTATTAGGAGATGCTCAACAGTTCTTCTGTGGCTTTATAGGTAATATTTTCACGTACACAATTTAGCAAAATCAGACAATGTTGTGTCTAATATATACCACAATATTAACTTCTTATTATTGAGTTGTTGTAAATAAATATCACGTTTGCAACTGGTCAGTGTTCAAAAAATGCTGGGAAATCTCTTCATGTAGCCCTACAAGAGTGATTACTGAAAAAAAAGAAAGTCAAGTTTTAGAGAAGAAAGAAATCACCCACTGACTTTCAAAGCTGCTACATAGTAACGACTTTCTACTTCGAGGACATTGATAGAAATGTAGTGGAGTGAAAAGTACAATATTTGTCTTTCAAATGTAGTGAAGTTAAAGTCATAAGTTTCCAGAAAAAATAATACTCAAGTAAAGTACAGATACTCAAAAAGTGTACTTAAGTACAATACTCAAGTAAATGTACTTAGTTACTGTCCGCCTCTGCGAAGAACCATTCAGTCAAAGGTTCTTTAAAGAACCATCTCTTGCTTATCTTTTTATAATCTGAAGAACCTTCTTTCACCACAAAGAACCATTTGTGAAACAGAAAGGTTCTTCAGATGTTAAAAGTTCTTTATAGAACCATTTAGACAAAAAGGTTATTCTATGGCATCGTGAAGCACCTTTATTTTTAAGAGTGTAGGTTGTCCTCTTTCACTACATCAAATATGTTCACACCCTCTCACATGCTGTTGAAGCATTGATCCGCATATGCTGAGGTTATGCCCGGCACTTTGATAAAGGAGGCTCAAGCTGATGTAACAAAACCAAACATTAAAGGATATAAATGATTTACAGCACCCATCTGCCACACATATGTGGCCTCTGTTAACAATTATCAACACTGGGGATATTGCACAGGTCGATGCAAAACATCATTCATTATTTACATGTGTGGTAATGTTGCAACGAACCTACCAGTGATACATATCATAGTCTTGGTTTGTAGCTTCTCTTACTTGCAGTACAAAATGTGAAGCCTTTGGATCACATACCTAATACTAGTAAAAAAAAAAAAAAAAACCAATGAAATGTAGAAACAGTCCAATTTTAGATGGTTGTTGTTGTTGTTGTGCCTCATTGCAAAAAAAGTTAACTGCTGGATATTCAATATAAACCAAACAACTAATATTCATAACAGAGCTGATTATTGGAAAAAATTGGTAAACAAACTCTTACTATAAATAGTAAACCAATGTGAATTCAGCATCCTTAAAAGTATAAGCAAAAATTATAAATTCAAAAACACACAATTTATATGGACCACCTGTATGATACATTTATGGTTCATTTGTGTCCTTTTTTAAGCTTGAATGCGTCAATCTCATGTAATTACCTAGCACAGGAAAAGTGACCCACACCGTATTCAAAATGTGTCCTTTTGTGTTTCACAAAGGAATGAATGTGAATGATCCCTGAAGGCATGTTCTCACAGTAACGGCATCTTTGGGTGATGGGGAGAGAGATGTGAGCTTTTAGTTCTCACACAGTGGGCTAAATTTCACCCTCTCACCACACCTCATTCCTCTGAAATAGCTTACATTTAAATCAGCACACAAGGGCATGCAATACATGCAGTAAAGTGTACTGAACTTGTATTAGTTCAATACACTTAGTCTATTAAAGATCATACCCTGCCATTTAGTAAAGATTTTTTAATAGCGAGAGAATATTCTGTTTCGTAAAAGCCTATAGAAATCTATTACAGCTTCTAGCAGGCAGGCATTTGAAATAAGCTGTTCAGACTCTCAGCTCTGTATTTTGTGTCATTTTGAAATGTTGTAAGTAAGCCAAAACATTTTCTTTTCCTCAGAGGCTGCTCATTTCTTCACTTACTCTTGATTTTCCTGACCAGATTTTCCTGGCAGCGCAGATAGCATCAACCCTACAGCTCCATTTAAAGTACTTACCTCCTGAAACAGTCAAAAGCTTTTAGAGTCTATGAAATGGAGAATAAAAGTTGGTACTGCACCTCAGTTTATGATTTATGTGCTACGAGGGGCTTAGTGAATAAATATTAAAACACTAGTGTGGCATTAGCTGCCAGTAATAACAGGCTGCCTGGTTTCCTGTGCTGTGTTTGATTGTCTCCTGCACACAGTGATTAACATAGCAGAGAGAGAGAGGGTGAAATGAGACAAAACAGACCGAATGAGAGAAGAGGAGGGAGAGAGAGCAAAAATGGAGAAGCTCTTATATGTGAGAATGTGAAGCTGATCAAACCATGTCATTACGTTCACCTTAAACCATCTGCTCTAAATATGGGGCGAATTTGAGATCTTTTAAAAAAAGTGCTCTTTTCAAAACCACAGCCATTTTGAGTTCTTCATTGTGGTGAATTATTATTATATTAATCATTTGTATGTGATGTTATTTATGCTATAAAATAAAACCTTAAAGGGACAGTTCACCCCAAAAATGGACGTTCTTTCATTATTATTTATGCCTCCTCATTCCACTTCAAACTCATACAACAGTGTTATATTTTTGTATGTCTTGCCATACAATGGTATTTTATAGTGACAAAAAAGAAAAACATGTGTTCTACATTTCAAGTCTTCTGAAGCCATAATAATAGCTTTGTGTGACAGACTGAATTTACACCACCATCAAAACATACACCACGGTAACATTTTTTTAAAACAGAAGTCTCATATGCTCACCAAGGCTGCATTGATTTGATCAAAAGTACAATAAAAACTATAATATTGTGAAGTATTATTACAATTTAAAATAACTTTTTTTCTATTTTAATATATTTTTTAATATTATATTTTTGTGGAAACAGTGATACTTTTTTTCAGGATTCTTTTAATGCATATTTGATTTATTTGCAGTAAATGTCTTTACTGTCACTTTTAATCGATTTATTGCATCCTTGCTAAATAAAAGTATTAATTTCTTTAAAAAAAAAACACATTCTCTCCTTCACAATTAAAAAAACGATGCTGTGTGCTCAGTCTGCTCCTCCGACAAAGCTATTGTATGGCTTTTGAGGACTTTTAATGCAGAGCACAAGTCTTTGCTGATTTTCTATTTTAAAATCGCTTGCAGAGTTGCAGGTAATGGCTCAAGGGCAGAGCTGACCTTAAATCTGACCCATTGCGCAGGTGTGCACACACCCATCACACTTCCCATGATCCTCCTGGGAAGACGAACGAGGTAGAGATGAACTCTCATTCTTTATAACTGAGGTAAACACATTAACAAGCCCATGCACTGGCATAGATGGGGTCATCGGAATTCATAATGATCATTTGGTGATGTGGCATCTGTATATTTGTTTATAATTGAATCACATATGCAGCGAGTGGGGCCCTGGTTTTATTATTTGCTCGATGTGTCATGCGGTCTGCCTGTTAGCGTGAGGTCATGGGCAAAGAAACCCACACACTGGCGCTTGGTTGAGAGGGTGTTTTTGCGGTTATGGCTCATATTCATTTACTAAGTGACACTGAGGGAGTGCATGCACTGTGCATGTGTGATAGATACGGACGGCAGGTGCTCTATCATGTGTTGTGGGTGCAGGCGCCATGACCGCATCAGTCCTGACACTGTGCAAATGGGACACATTCATTCCCTGTTAGTGTTTCAAATGAGAGTAAACACTCAACGAGGGGACTCTCCATCATTCAGCACCTGAGAGCGAGACAGAGTGAGAAAAAGAGAGAGAGAGAGATGCTGAAAAGCAGAAAGCAGACGTATAATCTGTCACGCAGCTCTGAAATACCATTGAAACTCTAAAACCTGCCAACAGTGGTTCTCAATTAATTTTGCTTCAGGACTGAGATTTTACATTAGACATCAAGTGGTTACCTAACACAGCACTGCGAGATTGTATTGTACTAAACAAAAATGTTCTTAATATTAAACATTTAGTTTTCTTAATATGATCATGAACTTAATGGGCCTAACAATTTGCTAAATTATTAGCATGTTTAACTATGCATGATTATATGGTTAGTTCCATTCTGTTATTGCATTCAGCATTTCATTTTTTTGTTTTAATTCTGTCTTCAACCTTTTGATCTTATTATTTATTAATGTAATTAATGTTTAAATAAATTGCAACTGACCATGACAGCCAGTGAACAGCTTTGATATTTTGATAACTACGTTCTTGTTCAATTTGAAAAAAGTTGCTTTTAAAGAAACTTGATTGTTGAAAGTGATTGGACCAACTAAAATTATTTTTGAGTTTATCGTTGATAATTTTATACTGTAAATACATGTTATCTTATTATCTTTGATAATTATATAGGGATCTTATGCTCCTTCATATTTTGCCTTACAAGAACTTTACTATTTGATTTCAGTGACTAAGAAAGTGCACCATATTTGTAATATTCAGTCATCAATGAAAAGTAGACATTAATTCCTCAGTTATCAAGCTGCTTACAAATGTATCTCCCCACTGATCACCTGACATTTTCTGTGCATCAGCATTTGAGATACTCAAGAAAGAGCCAAACATCCAACCACAGCTCTCCTCAAATGGTTCTGTGGTACACCTAACTCCAGCAGTGGCTAGCAGTGTCCGTCAGCTTCATCCCTCTGAACTGATTATGGTGGAATATCCTTCCAGCAAATCCAGAATTACACGGCCTGCTTATGTGAATGTCCCCGGATCTGTGACCGAAGCCTGGGATAAGAGTGAGGGAACCTTGGGAAGTAGGCAATACTCAGCAGTACAAAGAGCAGCACCTGAGCTTTTAAGAGCAACTCAAAAGAGAAGCACAAGGAAAAAATGACTCTCTCCTCAGACTCTTGGCCGCCAGGCGATGGGGAGATGTTTGGATTAGACTGGGGGGTGATAGAGAAAGAGCAGAGTGAAGGATGTGTGGGAGGACTTGAGTGTTTGGAAGCTCTGCTGAAGTCCCGCTTTTGTAGAAAAATGACAGACTGCTGCAATTTCATGGTGGATCCACCAGTAGTTAATGTGCTGGGTGCATTAGAGGAGCCCCTTTGAGAGCTTCCTCTTTTGTTTTTGCATTCATCTTGTTGCCTCCCTTTGAGATTCGAGCACCCATTCCCACAGTATTTTGACGTGTCTTTGGCATGTATGTTTTTTTTCTTTCTTTCACAACAGTAGCACCCTGTCCCAAGTTTAAAATGGCTCTTTCCAATGTGGTTCAATACGTTATTCTTTACTTCAGTAGGACAATAGATTGTGTTGAACTTATAATTCCCTTAACGCTAATGGGGGCTGGTTTTGAGATGATGTACAACCATCTGAATCTGCTGACATGTTAACCCACTGACCTGTTCAGCAGTCATTGGTCCATGGTGACCTTTAACCTCTGGACTTGCCCTGACATTTACATCATGTGAATATTTAGCTTTGTTTCATGCCCCTGAGAAATAACGCCCTCAACAGGCCATGTCTGTCTGCTTATCATCAAAAATATCTACCAACGGGTCATTCCCATTCAAACATTCAAATGCCTCCTTTCACCCTCATGGATTTATTTATTTAAAGTTTATTTAAATTTTCATTCATTCATTCATTCTATCTTGTACTCTGCTTTTTGGTATGCATCATAAAGAACAATAATGCATTATTATTATTATAAATGCATGGTGATTTTATAGTCAAAGTTGCTAATAATACATTTATTATAAATACATGTATTTATTCATTCACTCATTCACTCACTCACTCACTCATATATACACATAAAAAATATATATTAAATATCTACTTGCACACTGCTTTCTGTCCGTGTATCATAAATGCAAGGTTATTGCTGGCTTTATAGTCACAAATAAAATAAATGGTTACACTTTATTTCGATAGTCCACTTAAGACATTCTATTAACTATAAGTAACTTTGTAACTACATGTCAACTACATGTCAACTAATTCTCATTAATTTGCAACTACATGTCTACTAACTCTAAGAGTAGACTTAGGGTAGGTTTAGGGTTAGTAGACTGTTGACAAAGAAAGTGTTAGAAGATATTAAGCAGGCAGTCTACTAATACTCTACTAACTGCTAGTTGACATGTAGTTGCAAAGTTACTTACTGTAAATAAAATGTCTAAAGTGGACTATCGAAATAAAGTGTTACCAAATAAATAAATATATACATATATACATCCATAAATGAATTAAAAGGACACAATTAACTTTTAATTTAGATGACAATTAATTTGTATTTCTTTTTACTCTGTTGCATTTGTTAAAAAATAGCTAAATATGTTAGTTAATAAATAAATATATTAGTTCAGGTTTCGAAACTTTGCTGATAAATAAAACCATTAGACTAATAGTATGCAGTGCTAGTGAACTACTAAGTTGTTAGCTGCCACTGGTGTCCCATTAGAAAAGTAGGTGCGTGTCAACCAATAGGGTCTGTCTCACATTCGGAGATAGTCTATGATTTTACCACATATGCTCTCTATTCGTAAACTTTTAATGCCTCTAAGTGGCAATATTCTTCAGATCTGGATATTTCCTTTTAATCTTTCATACCTCTGCTCTGTTGCTGTGTTAATTCAGTGTGAGCATACTTGCCATCAGACCATTCCAGTGTGCTCTTTTATCATGCTATTTGCACACTGAGGCTTGGCAGACCTAAGTGGGCCGCTGTGGATTGTGTGGAACTTGGGCTGGTTTCAGAGGCTCTGACCCATGTTTTGATCCACTGCTGGTGATCTTTAATGGTAAGCTTTGCTTTAAAGGCTGACAGAACGATTATTTTTTTTCTGTTACCACTCCACCAAGCTTCAGCTTACACAGCTGCATCTTTCAGGTGCTTTTATAGCATTAAACGTCTTGGCAGGAAATTTACGAGGAGCTTTTAATGTAGGCTCTGATGAGGCAAACGCTTGGTAACCTCTAGTAATACGTTGTACTTTTTCGGGTTATAGGCTATTTATGGTAAATTCAGTGGCGTACTGTGATTCTTGGCCCTTCTTTCTGTCTTTCTATCTTTTGCTCTGCAGGTCTGTCTGTCTATCTGTCTGTCATTCTAATTGTTGTTCAGAGTGTTCTATAATTCTGTTGTTCTATCTATCGCTATACATTTTGCTACATTTTTCTAAATAGGCCAATTTAACATATATAATTGCCTCATATTGGCATGAAGGAATCACACTTAGGGTCAGGGCCCCACTAGTGGGAAAATTGTGACGCAGAGCAGTGGTAAATCCAAATTTCGAAAATAGAAGCATATATGACAAGAAGAACTTTGATTATGATATGAAATTAATGAATAAATAATTTTTATCTTTAAACCACTTGCCTGTGTTACATTCCCACTTAACCATTTTAATTGCATTTGCCTATCTGAGTGAACATAAGCATTCTGTATTTGCCCGTCCTTAATAACATTGGCACTCTGCATTTTAAACAACATTAGTGCATTACTCTGTCAAGACAAAAACAAAATGCTTAAAGAATGTTGGCATCAATTATACAAAATCAAGCATTTAACATTTGCTGAATACTCCCTCTCTTTTTCTACCACTCCCTCTCTATCCCTAACCCCTCTGTGTTTTTGTAACAACAGGGAACTTTTTAATATATGTATGTGGGCTTAATATGACTTATACACCCTGCAATCGTCACATATTTTAGCATATGCTTACAGATGTTTTTTTGGCTTTGACTCTGTTCTTGTTGGCACCCCTTTTCCAAGTGTTCCATCTCGTAACACAGAGTCCTCCTGTACACGGCTCCACCTGCACGTCTGCTGTCTACTCTGAAATGAGTTTAATGGAGATCGCTCAAGCTCAAACGCCAAGCGGTGGTCTCAACCCTGGATGCAGACGGCAGCGTCATTCCCTTTCAGGGTGTCAGGGTTGGATAAACTGAACTAGAGCAGAGGATTAAAAGAAGTCTTTTGAGGGAGGAAAGCTTGGCTGGGGCTAAATCACTGGAAGCTCATAAAGACACAGTGTCTCTACACATTGCTAAAGAGATGGAGGTCCAGACCTTTGGCCCGGTGATTCAAGGGGCCATGCTGTCTCTTTGAGTATTAAGAGCTGTTAGTGAGAGGGTTGCTGCTAATAAGACCCCCATTTGGTTTCGCCATAGGGCTCCAACAATGAGGAATGTGCAGTTTTATTGTCACTTTGTTCAGAGAAGATAATTATGCCTGCTTTTATCACTTCAGTGCACACATTTTGAAAATTTAGAAACCTGCTTTGAGATTTACATGCAGAGTCTGTAATAGAAACTGTATTTGTTTGTGGAAAGGAACATATGTGAAAAATATTGCTAGATATATATTTTGTAATTTACCTAAATTCTTTACTTCAGACTTATGCACCCTCTAGAAGCTTGCGTTCTGCAAGTGAACGGCACTTTATTGTGCCATCCCAAAGAGGCACAAAATCACTTTCACTGACTTTTAAATGAAATGTTCCCTCCTGGTGGAATGACCTGCACAACTCAATCCGAGCAGCTGAGTCCTTAGCCATCTTCAAGAATCGGCTAAAAACACATTTCTTCCATCTTTATTTGGCCCTCTAACTCTAGCACTCTCTATTTTAATTCTATTCTTTAAAAAAAAACTTGCCCCATTTAAACTTGCACTCTATTCGTTTACTAACTGCTTGTTTTCTTAAAAAAAAAGCTTGCTCTATTCTTTTTCTATTCTGTTTTCTTTTTATTTAATATATAAATAAAAAAACCTTGCTATGTGTACTGCGTTAAGCTAACTGAGACTTGTTATAGCACTTGTATATCATTGATTGCTTCCATTGTCCTCATTTGTAGGTCACTTTGGATAAAAGTGTCTGCTAAATGACTAAATGTAAATGAAATTGTGAATCTGTATCTCTCAAATGCCACTTTATTTCTCATAATTAGATTGTAATCACGAAAAAAGTCACAAATATGAGAAATAAAGTTTCAATTATGAGTCACAGTTGTGACAATTGCGACTTTTTCTCATAATTTCAACCTTATTTCTCATTATTGCAAATTTCTTGTAATTGTGACTTTCTCGTAATTGCAACTTTATTTTGCACAATTGCGACTTTTTCCTCATAATTGTAATTGCAACTTAATTTTTTTTAGTAATTGCAACTTTATCTCATAATCATGGCTATGTTGCTCATAATTGCAACTATTTACCACATTTGTGACTTTTTCTTGTAATTGCAACTTTACTTTGTCTAGTAAGAGCAACTTAAATTCTCAAAATTGCAAATTTTTTCTAGTAATTGCAAATTCTCATATTCAGGACTTTGTTTCTCGTAATTGCAACTTCATATCTCACAATTGTAACCTCATATTTCATAATTGCCTATAATTCGTAATCTATATTAAACTATTTCACAATTGCCTGTTTCATTTTTTACTCTAAGGCAGAAGTACACCAAAGACTTCCATGCATCATTGTAAAACACAGTCGAGCAATAATTCAAATATCAGTAGATATAATGTTAATTTTAGTTAATATTTAATATTTAATATAAAATATTAAGTGTTTATGGTGGTTGCAGCCCTGGATTTGACATTCCAATCAATGACATAAACCTATATGTATCCAAAATAAACCTATGTTTTACCAAAAAAAGAAAAGAAAAACAAAAGGCTTGATCTTCACAGTCTCTGTTCTCCACAAGGGGACGCTCTGTTCTGTGTTAGGTGCTGTCAAAACACCCATGGTGTGTATGATGTCATGTGTCTGGAGTCTGTAACATTTTCCCATGCATTGCAGGCACATTAGCATTAACTCAGTACACAGTGACACAGGACATCCTGGACAGAGCTGTATACAAACAGGACAGGCTGAAACGAAGCAGAATTCCTTCACAATCCCTGGATCCTGCTTTTCCTTCCCTGCCCCGCACCTTTAACTCTCCCACCCACCAGACTCACACGGAATCTGCGCCTGCCACCCAAAAAAGCTCTGCAGATTTTAAAACACCCATCAATCACAAGCCCTTGCCTATTCGTTTATTAGTTAAATATTTGGCTAATTAGAATATGCTTCAGCAACCAATAAGACTTCAGTACACATGTTCATTGGAACCTGTGTCTCAACTACAGCTTAAAGGTTGAGAGAAAAGACTCACTTTTACAGCAGTCCATAAATGTAAATTACACTGAGGATGACAAAGAAAGGAAGGACTGGACCTTTCTCCAGAGGCTGGATTCACAAAACATTTGTAATAAAATTCTTTGTAAGAAAACGACTGTTTTTTTTCCCTATCTTATTTTATAACTTGAAAAGTTACGAATATTTTGTGTTCCCAAAGGTTTCATAGTAAGAAAGCTTAAGAGGAATGCAAAGAATAAAAAAACAAACTCATGCACATTTGAAAATTGATTCAAGGTCCCAGCTACTTAAAAGAAAATCTTAATAGCTGTATTCACCTTATTTTTCAATGCGGAAGTAAGCTGTTTTCTGTCAATGTGTGAGACTTTCTATTCATTAGGCACTGTAGGGGAATTACAAAAAGAATAACAAAGTGCAATAAACGATAAAATAGTTTGAACTACAAACCAGTGTGTTTATAATTAAGACAATACATTAAAATAATATGGAAAGAAACACCAGTTTGCAATATAAAGCAGCAAACAAGCTTTTTTGAATAGCTGAAAAGAACCAGAAGCCAGACACATTAAATTTACAAATGACCTCATCCGCTCCTACAGGAAAAAATAAGGTGAATAAATGTAAGATTTATTTATGAAGTACTAGTATTAAAAGTCAACTTCATATAAGCTAGTCAAAAATTGGAATTTTTCTCTCAAAGAAAGAGTCCTCCCTAAAAATGAAAAAGTCTGTCATTTTTTACTTACACAAACCAGTATGTGTGACAAAAGAAGACATTTTGAAGAATGTTGGTAGCCAAACAGTTTTGGTTCCCATTGACTTCCATTGTATTTTTTATCCACACAATGCAAGTCAATGGAAACTGAAATTGTTTAGTTACCAACATTCTTCAAAATTTCTTCTTTTGTGTCTCACGGAAGAAAAATGTCATACAGGTTGAGTAAATAATTACATGTTTTTCATTTTTTGGTAAAATATTAAAGATTTTATCAAGAATTGCTAATTCTTTTTCAAGATTTTCTCAAAAATTTTATTCACTTCAAATTCTTACAAAATTCTTATCATCTATCTTAAAAACGTAACCCTTATTTATCAATTTTTCCCTCTTGACTCTGTCCCTATAGCACTGTAATTTTCTCTCCTCCCTCTTTTAAGCCAGCTAATGAAATAAGATCATGGATAGTAACTCAGTTCTCTGTCAGCCCGTCTGTGGTCAGTACGGATAGTCCAATTAAAGTCAGTCATTAAAGGGTTAGCATGAACAGAGCGTCTCCTGCAGTCACGCAGGTGCTCAGAGTCAGCGGGTCTCCGCTTTGAACGGGGCCTCAGCACTAGCTCTCTGTTTACATTCTTCCGCTGTCTGAGGCAGTAAAGCACCACTGCCTGAAGTATGTTAGCTTAGCTTATCTAAATTAGCCACACTTTGAGAAAGCCTACAGTGACCGCTCGCCTCTATTGCCCTTTGGTGGGGGAAGGGGGTGGACATTCTTACTCCTTTATAGCCCCCGTTTATGGATCCCTTCCTTTTTTATCCCTGCAATTTGTGCTACAATAATTGTTTTACTACACATAAAATGTCTCTCTACCCAGCATGCTGCCTTGAATTTGCCCTCCTGGAGTATTATAGATTGTTTAAGTTGTAAGATAAACAGGTTTGGGGACCTGAGGCTGTGAGTGGAATGTGTTCAGTGGGTCAAGCCTGTGTGATTTATAGGCGCCTATGATGAATTGCCTCCCTTTTCGGGGGTTAAGAATGATCAGATTTACCTAACGGAGAGCAGTGAACTAGTCTGTGGATTCAGCTGTGACCCTTGTACCCTCACACCTCAGGTTGGTGAGCGAACGAGGTGAGTTTGTTTAATCCGACCTTCCTCTGTGTGAATGTTATCAGTCAGAGCATCTACTCTGGCCAGACTGCAGGGCAAAGAGCAGGCGGCTCAGACGAATGAGCTCGGACTGTTCACAGATTAGGGAGACGCATGTTTTATCACTGCGAATATTCTCCTATATTTCTCTCCAACATGACAGCTTTATATATATATATAGCTACTTCTGTGCAAGATGAAATGTCTTGTGGAAACAAGTTTCATTTGACTGAACAGAGTGACCGGGACAGATGTAGTCATTGACTGGCATACTTCACTTCCAAATGATGTCTGGTAATAGCGATGCAAGTCATCAGACCTTATCATTAAATTAAAGATCATGCAAATCTAATCATTGTGCTATTTGTACAGTCTGGAAGCTCCAGAAGCGTATGACTGGAGAGAAAAAGCCTTTTTCTGTTTGAGAGCTCTGTAGTTGCTTCACACAGAGATTATGAAATAAAGGCTCCAGCCGTCACATCCAGAACATGCGTTTCTGGTCAGATGTGAGCTAATGCCACTGCTTAGTCATGCACACACACATATGGTCAGCGGGACGTTCAGATAATTTTGCACATTGGAACAGATACACTCGTGATTACAATCAAATTAAATTGTCTTATTTTCTCTGATATTTCATTAAAATATTTATTACATTTTTTCATTTTGGGCCATATTATTATTATGCAGTACCTTTTGAAGATTTCAGGTAAGTATTTCTATAAAATAGCATACTAGACTCATCAGAAAAATGCCCTAACTTCAACGAATAAAAAATGTACTATGGATGCATATCGATTATTGGCCAATATTACAGATTTATTTATTTTTAATTTATTGATATTGGATATTTATTTGCACACATTTTTTAAAACACCTTATAAAAACATTAATAATTTAATAATAAATATAATAATTTAACAAATCCTAAAATAATTATCTATTTTTATGCTATACATTGTTGTGATGCCTAAATTCACTTGTAGCATTTAGAATAATTGATTTTAGTTTTTAGTGTTTTGTTTTTAATGTATTGAGACAAAAGAGTAGCCATTTAGCATAAATCAACCTTAACTTGAAAATAATTATGAGCTCGGCATTGGTCAGAATATTAATATTGTTACATCCATAATAATAAAATGATCAGGATGCTTAACCGGTTGAAAATAAAGAGCTAAATTCATTGCTCAGTGAAGAAATTTTGATTTTTTTTTTATTTTATTTTTAATTTTTATTATCATACTGATTACGTTATGTTTCTAATAGTTTTTAAAAGATATATGTTTTGTTTTGATTAAACAAGGGGGGGGGAATCATATTTGTGGAATATTTCTTCATAAATTGCCATTTTTTCAAGTAGTGAAATTATTTAAAATGTACATCCATTTTTAATTAATTGTGATATCGTGCAAATCTTTAAAGATTAATAGGTTTATTATTTTCTCCAATATATTAAGATATGAAAATGTAAAGTATTGCATAGTATTTGAATATAAGTGAGTTTTACTTACCAAAACCCTTGTTTTGAAAACAGAGAAGTTATTGGTGCCGTATTGCTGTCATGTAACATAAATACCTGAACTGATTAGGTCACTGTGTGAAATCAACAAGTAACAAGCAGATCTTGGGATTAAACTCTGGAGAATATCAGACGGAATGTTTAATTGCCTTTTGGCTGGAGTGCCGCGATGGCCTGTTAATCAGAAGACAGCCTGCTAAATGAAGCATACCTGTGACATGTTGTTTCTGCTCACTGCTCTGTCACGCTTTAATTACAAGAGAAAGAGAGAGCCAGCTCTTTGTTTTGCACCTTGATTCATGTGTCAGTTTGGAGAATGGTCTCTCTTCCCCAGCAGTAACGAGCACCCTCACAAACACACACATCGACTTGAAGATCCTAAAATGTGTTAAAGTCCCTATTACTATCCAATTAACCAAATGAACGTCTACATATTATCCTTTAGCCTGCTATGTGTGCTTTTTGTCACTATACACACGTTCAACATGTCTGAATTGTGGTGTTGGAAGTCTTTAAGACTCCATTTCCATAGCTGCATCTCCACCGAGCTGAAGGTAAATGAAATGTTATTCTCCTGAGTAGATGAGTAATGGATGTTTAACAAGCATGTCACTCAATGGATGGCTTTATAACCCCTGTCTGCTTGTGATATATCAGTTATATCCACCAACTTGGCTGAGCCCACACATCAAATAAATGTCAAATAAATCCTCCTTTTTTTACAGGGACAAAAACAACAGGAGCCCCTGTTGCGTTCTGCACGCTGGAAATAAGTGCAAAAAGTTTTCAATATTCAGCCTGGATCTTCAACACTTGCAGCTTGAAGATTTGTTCAGGCTCAATGTGTAAAACAGCTTGAGGTAGCCAAGATCAATACAATAATTTTTTAACAGAGGGGCGATATTGATCGTGGAGAGTGTCTTTACTCAAGGCCCAATCTCATTGTTGCAGACGAAGACGCGCATTATTGTAATCATTGAGATCTTTCATCTGCCAATCTTGTGAAGGAGTAGTTCAGAGGAGCCCAGTTGAATGAAGAGTGTGTGTCCCTGACACTGAAGCTCAAAGCGAAGATGAGAAAATTCTATGAACTCAAATCTATTTTCCATGCATTATCTGGTGCGTTATTTCTTTTTTCTGCTCCCTCTCTTAAAGCACATGCATCCACGCCAAGGTGCGCTGTGGATTGTGATGAATGAATCAGAGAAAGCGCCGGATATGTGAATAAAATATGTGGCCATGAATCGGATTCGTCTGTAAAGGCTCATTAAACCAATCCACATCCATCAGGGACCTCCAGGGAGGCAGGGGAAACTGTCCATCACTCAAAGCTTGGGTGCCAGGGAGCATTTTTTTTCCCGGCCTGACACGCTCAGCTCGACTCCAACGTCCCCTTAACAAATAATTGTCTCTCCTCTCGTGGGAGGCCATGACATCACGACGGCCTACAGCCAGTCTCTTATCCATCTTGCCCAATAAACAGCTTGCAGCCATTATAAATCCTACAACCCTGGGTAAATACCACAGTCATTATGGTGGTGCTAAATGGCAGCCGCTGCTCTCGCTGGGATGGGGGGTAAATGCCACTGGGGTCATCGCTGTGCCAAGCGGGCAAATAGTACTGGGTCATTTCTGAATGATCAGCCACATGGTAAAGGGCAAGGGGTTCCTTTCATACTGACTGGCGGCGAGACATCTGAACTGTGAAATTGCTTCATAAGATGTCTCAGTCTTCTTGATGAAGTACAAATGCATGCTTTTAGTTTGCTGACTGGTTGTTCATCTTTTACAATCAGTTATCAGGGGTTTATTATCTGTTTCTTGCTTTGGTCGACCACATGAGGATATGTCGTTCATTGTTATTCAGGATGATAGGTATTTGTCTTTGCATGTTTGCTATGTGCCCTGCTTGCCATTGGGGCTTTAACAAAACAACAATAACACAGACAAGAGATAACCTTTGCATTAAAAAGCTATTTTTGCGTTAAACTAATAACATCTCTGACACAATAAAACATAATTGACTTACCCATGACCTCCCTTCAACCTTTTACGACATTTTTTTAAGTACAAGATAACTATTCCATGAACATTTGTAATTGCTTCGTTAATATTTGGCACATTTATACAATTACAAGTTGGAATTGTAAGCCTTTTGTCAGCTTGTTGGACCAAACAATCTACATAATTTGCTGTAATTTATTCTTTGGATCACATTTGCAATGGGAAAGAACAGCATATTCATAAAGAGTAAATGGGGTAGATTGAGTGCAATCATAAACTGTGCATCGCCGGAGTCCATTGAATGTGATTCTTATTCACACTATGTGAATCTTTCCAGTGATTTCCTCTTAGTGATGGTTTATCAGATCTCCTGACCCTGTCTATTTGTCCATCTCCCGATCAGTCTGAAAGATTTACTCCTTGCACAAACATATTCCAAAAGGTAAAGGGTATGGATGACCAAAATACTCCAAATAATAGTTACAATTAATAATTAATTAAATTAATCAACAATTTAATTTACCTAATGTATTTTATAATAGCTTAAATCATTTATTTTTCACATTATAGAAAGATATCGATCTATCTATCTATCATACATACATACATACATATATATATATATATATATATATACAGTGGGTACGGAAAGTATTCAGACCCCCTTAAATTTTTCACTCTTTGTTATATTGCAGCCAGCACACTCTATATATATATATATATATATATATATATATATATATATATATATATATATATATATATATATATACGTATATATGCACACTATACTTTTGGAAAGGATTAGCTAATTATTGTGTTGTCTGTTGATTGACATTTGTAAAAAATTATTTGGGGAAATCAGATGAAAATACATAAACTTTACCTCTTGCAGTTTTCTGTTACATAATATTATGCAGTGTTTTAAACAAGAAATGCTGTTTTCATATTGGTAAAATAATGTTTTAATTGTTTTCATTTTTTAATTTACAGTTCTTTGGTCCTCTATAAAACAGAATCACACTCATTTTCAGAGATCTGTTTAGTTTGATTAGATCTAGATTACCTTCTCATTCCCTTTCTAGATCTAATATTGGAATCGAATGTTGCATTTGGCTCAGAAACTCAAGCTATTCAAAGAACCGCTCCTGCATCTCTGATAACATCTGTTTGTTTAATGCATGCTTATTTTCTTTTAATCGTACCCAGCTTTCATTCGCCTGAGATTTCTTTGAATTCAGCTCCTGTAATCATTTTTTCGTGCAATGCAATTCACAATTTGTATTCTTTCACTCATGTTCGCATGCAGCAAGTAAACCGTGGTGCCTTCTCTTCTGGGCTGTTATTGGATTTGTGAAAGATGGTGGCCCATGACCAGACTGGTGGTGTGTAGCATTGTAATGAGGTGCTCTTCCTCTCACATATCATTACGGACAGGTCTCTGGAGACCATAAATCTCATCTCCTGCACTAATCACAGTAACCCTTTCTCTTCCTCTAACCACCACATTCAACATGCACATTACTTCCATATCAAAGCCATTTTCTGACCGCAGATGTTCCCACAAAAAAAATGGCATTGTGAAGTGAGAGGGGCCCTTGACGTGATCCAGTGTCGGCCCCCTGGTCTCATTAGAATGCCTCTATAATCCCACAGAGCACATTTCTGCAGTTACCGCTTGAAGAAAAGCACTTCACTTAAAAAAAACACCTTCTTTCCAGCTCTGTGGGAAGGTATCTTGGGAGCACAGATGTATAATGACCATTTCACCGCTACTAAAACTCCACTGCTGCACGGCCGGTGCTCGTAAACTGGTTTACAGTATGAAAGTGAGCTCAAGGTGTGTTTGTGGAAGTATATGTGTGTTTGCTTTAGATCATATATATGCAATATGTATAGAAGTGAGAGTATTTGGTGCACACATGGTATAGTTGTTTGCTTTGGGTGAGTTAAACTGTCACTTGTGGAACCTAATTTTTTTTCTCCCTGCTGAGCTGAGCATGTTTGATGCATTAGGTCAGCGCTCACTTACCATCGCCTTCCCGTCTGTGAACAGTTTTTTTTTCTGCCTTTGGCTAATGTATATATATATATATATATATATA
>NW_015505324.1:502057-509566 GCF_001515645.1 Sinocyclocheilus grahami | reverse complement strand
TATATGTATATATATATATATATATGTGTGTGTGTGTGTGTGTGTACGCGTATATGCTATTTATGCTCAACAAGGCTGCATTTATTTGGTCAAAATATAGTAAAAACAGTAATTTCGTGAAATATAAAAATCACTGTTTTTTTATTTTAATATAATTTAAAATGCAATTTATTCCTGTGATGCAAAGCTGAATTCCGAGCAGCTGTTATCCCAGTATTCAGTGTCACATGATCCTCCAGAAATCCTTCTAATATGCTGATTTTGGTGGGACATTTTTTGTTATTATCAGTGTTGAAAATGTAATATTCAGTGCTTAAATGTTTTGTGGAATAAGTGATACATTTTATTCAGGATACAATGATGAATAGAAAGATTGTAACAGCAGTTTTTAAATATAAATCTTATAAAATTATAAATGTTTAACTATTAATTTTGATCAATTTATTGCATCCATGATGAATAAAAGTAGTAAATATAAAAAAAGTTACAAAGAAAGGGCAAGTAACACATTGAATTAAACATGAGATTTTAAAGTCGAAAAACTGAAATAGTATGTTTTAAAACATATAATATTTTATTTGCAATTTTGACTAATCTTTTTTTATACAGTGTATATGCATTATTTGCATTTATCCTTTTAACTTAATGTTATTGTAAAATGTACTTTACATTTTAATTTTAATTTTCTATTTATTTAATTTTATTTATTTGTATTTTTATATTTTATTATTAGTTGTATATTTGAAAAAAACATATTTTTTATAGATTTTATAAAATTTTATTTTGTTATATGATTTAAGTCATTTCTTATTTTTCTGGTTTTTCATCTGTTGTTTTGTTCCATTTCACTTTCACATTTACTTGTGTAAAAGTACTGCAATAATTGTTGTATTTTATAAAAGTTTTTATTTAGTTGTCTCTTAGTTATGCAGTAGTTTACGACAATAACCCTGCTCTGTACTTATCGTGAGAGAATAAATCTCTGTAAAACGACCCCTGCACAGAATGGTAGCGACCTGACAATGTCCAGGCTCCCCAGGCCACCCTCAAATACAGGCCTGGATGATTAATTCACCTCCCCATGTTTACTGCACTGTGGATTACTGGTACATTTCTGGGATTAGGGAGAAATACCACATAGATCATATAGCAGGGATTAGTCATAATTCACAGATTTAACAGCCAATTAATCTTTGATACAAACCAATATGAGACCAAGCCAGCCGACTGGCTTTGGCTAGATAAAATGGGACCCTGTAGGTGCTAACCGAACAGAGAGAGTGAGGCCAAGAGTGCAGTAAAGAGTGTGAGGCGTTCCAGCGCTAATGTATCCTGACAGGGTGAGTGAAGAGGCAGCTCATTATTATGCCACGCATCAGGAGTCTGGCACTGACCCCTGACTCCATAAAGACCCTCCAGAACATGAGCCTCACCATTCACTCGCTCACTGCCAGCAATATGGCTGAAAATGCACTGGAACAGAGAGAAATGTACCCTGTGATATCAGAGCGTGTAAAGTAAATGTGAAGTTCAGACCAACTCAAAAAATAAAAAAAAAGTCTTGACAGATACTTCCCACTCTGAGATCTGTGAGTTAGTCCAAGTTGTGCTTAGAAAAGCGGTTCAAACTAATGAATCATAGGCCTGACAGGTGTCGTAAATCTTAATAAGGAAGCTATTAAACGCATCAAGCAACCAATAAATCATTTCTCTGTGTCAGCAGTGTTTAGCTCATAGATTAGTAATGATATGAGAGAAGTCAGAAAGAAATGACAGCAGCTTTCATGGCATGACAGGGGCTGGTTCTGTGCCACTGGTAATTTGCAGCTCTGTCGTGTTTGATGCTCGCTGGATGAGTCGTGGTCACCTTGTGGTGCTTTTCTACCGCATTGGATAAAAAGGTCACAGGCGCTCACCCATGACATGACTACACAGACACCAGCTGCTTACTGTTCTGCACGCCATAATATCTTCACTCAAATGTTATGGGGTGCCTTGGTGCAGAGCGCAGATAGGGATGGGGAGTTATTTTAATACAGAGTATAGGCTAAAAAGGCACAGTTTAATTCTGAAGCTTGTCTCAGGGTGTGAGGAGGAGGAATATGTTTCAAATATGGAGTCTGATACGGTATCCTCATTCAGTATGTGGGTTAAAAGGAATTCTTTCAGTATTAAGTCACCCTCGTGTTGCTCCAAACCCACAATAGAACTCAAATGGTGAAGGTTTGAGGAATATGCAGTTTACTGAAATATAATGAAAGTGGATAAGGACTGATATGAAAAAGCTCAGTGACAGTGGTTCAAATTATATTCCAAGTCTTCTGATTCCATATACGATGGTTTTGTCTGAGAAACAGAATGAAATGGAAGTCATTTTTCACTAAAAAAAATCACTGACATCCACCCTAGCTCTCCTTGGCATGTTGCTGAAAGTTGATGAGAGAAGGAGAATTATTGTTAACTAAAACTAAAATCATTAATAATTGCGCATAAAAGTGCATAATAAAATTTATAAAATTTACTATGAAAACTGAACTCTAATAAAATAAAAGCAATTCAAAATATTAAAGCTGCACTGTAAAAAAAAATAGTTGAGAAAACGTAAAATAATAAAAGTCAACTTGATGCAGTAAGACTTTTGAGTTCTCTCAACAATAGCTTTTTAGTTCTGCTCAGTAAAGATACTTTGTTTAGTCAATGTAAATTTGTTTGTTTTTGCTAATAGAAAAATTCTTGTCACAGCAACTGACACAACAGTTACTGTCGTTGGGGTAATTAATTTTTTTCTGTTGCCTGGATGATAAAAAAAAGTGTAAAAAGTCATCACATTATCAAATTTATGTTTGTTTACGAATGGCAAATATTAATGGGCAACTTAGTTTTGAGTTCTCTCAACAATAGCTTTTTAGTTCTGCTCAGTAAAGATACTTTGTTTAGTCAATGTAAATTTGTTTGTTTTTGCTAATAGAAAAATTCTTGTCACAGCAACTGACACAACAGTTACTGTCGTTGGGGTAATTAATTTTTTTCTGTTGCCTGGATGATAAAAAAAAGTGTAAAAAGTCATCACATTATCAAATTTATGTTTGTTTACGAATGGCAAATATTAATGGGCAACTTAGTTTAATAAGTAGACAACATTGTCTTTGCTTGTAAAACAACTTACAAGAAGATGTCCAGAAAATGGATATGAGTGGTTAAACATACTCTAGTCCTAAAAACTAGACACACTAACCGCAAGAATGGTGACAACCAACAAATGTTAAAAAGATTAGCTTTTTACATCACAGTACAACAAATAACTAACAATAATGATAAAACAACAACAACATTTTTTAAATGAAGTCAGCAAACAGCAAAACAATAATCCTATAACAGTAACTGCATAATTCATTCATGCTGCAATGCATGCTGGGAGCTCACAAAGCCTTAACATTTCAACAATATGAAATTCTTTGTTCAGACAACTGTGTTTGACTAGTTGGGGCAACATTTGGGGTAATTTTGTTGGTCTGACAAGGGTTTTTATGTAGTTTCAAGAAAGTAGCATTTTTTTAGTATTGGAGACTCAAAAGGTTTCTTAAACTGGAAAATGTGCAGTTGCATTTTTTACAATGTGCAGAATGTAATGTTTTTTGTTCAAAATGTAAAAAAATAAAAAATAAAAAGTATACAATAAAATTTTTTTCCAAACTGTGTTTTTGTCCGATCTACAATGTTCTTCCGCAAGAAGCATACAGTTTTATTTATTAACCACTAGGGCGCCAAAAGTTACATACTGTAGCTTTAATAAATATTCTAATAATATATCAATAATGCTAAAATAACACTGAGAAGTAGTGACATCTGATTTGGGAATGAATCATTCTCTTGGCTCAGGTCTTTTCAATAAATGATCCAGTTGATCCAGTTCTCAGAACCGGTTAGTACGATTAATTCATGAATCAGACTGAACCGGTTCTCATGCTCAACTTGCTCTGTTGTTGACAGCTCACAAAAAATGTTCCGCAAATAATTCTTATCACATAAATCTATCGTATGATTTCAGATGACTTTGAATATAGCGCATGAGTTGTATAAACAACTGTAATGGTAATTTTATAATACTTTTATGACACTTTTGAATGCTTTTTGAAGCTTGAAATCCTTTTTCATTGTAACTGCATAGAAAAGAGTGACCAGTACAGACAATAAAGAAAGTCATACAGGTTTGAAACAGCATAAGGGCAAGTAAATGATGAGTTATAATAACTTAAATTTTTGGGTGAACTGTTTATTAAGTACAGTCAAACCAAAAATTATTCAGGCACCAGATATAACTTTAGATTTTTTTTTTAACTAGTGGGTGCAGGACATTATAGTTCACTTAAGTAAGTGAGGATAGCAAAATAAAGCAAACTGTGACATATTATACCCAAAAATTCTTCATATAGTGAACTACCAGTAACATTGATAAAAAATTTGGGACCAAAAATTATTCAGACACTTTGACCTGACCATGTTTTGCTTAAGTGTTATCTGACATTATCAAGATGAATTTGTTCTGACACAGTTTAACTCTGAGTTCTTGTCATATTTAAATGAAAAAAACTGATAATGTGTGAAATGTTGAAGGTGTCTGAATAAATTTTTGTTTTGACTGTATGCATCATTTCTAAAGCTTATTTTTTATAAATATGAATACAATATTCTCATCCAGCATATGGGTATTGTCTCTCTGAATCTCTCTAATTTTACAGCTGAAGAACAAAAAGCCAAGTTACTTTGATTTGAGTGGCATCTTCTCTCAGTTTAGTTTCACCTATGCTTCTATTCACTAAACAATGGAGTCCACTGCTATTACCTTTTTCTTTTCTTTTCAAAATTCCTCTCAGTAGTGACCCTTTCCCAATCGATGTGTCAGTCATCATCAGCGGGACATGCGAAGAATGACTTCAGCAGTCTTTTCAGTCTGAGTTAAAGTCCACCTCTGGCTCTCTGACTTTATTGAAATACATCTGCCTGTTTCATTCACGCTCTGCGGATCCCACTGGAGGGTCAGGTATCTCTCGGAAATGAAACCAGACATTCCTTTTTTTCTTTCAGTGTATTCCCACTTCTACAAGCACAGGGCCTGTAATGTGCAGATCTCTGCCTGTGTTAGGGAAATCCCAGCTGGTTTGAATTGATAAGAAGCTTGTTGTCTCTCTCACACACAAGGTCTATGGGCGCTACATCTGCTAATGCTTCCACATTTCCATAGATTGGACTTTCATTTGTCCCTGAAGACCTGTCCTCAACAAGTGGCTTTTTTCAACTAAACATTTTGCCATCAAAGAGTGCTAAGTGAGTGTGTCACATGCTTTTTCATGAGACAGCATTCATACACAGCTGTGTTAATGTAAATACCCCTTTGAAATCTCAGTATAAAAATCTCAAAGGTCTGATGAAAGCCTCTTCTTAGGCCTGCAAAGTATATCATATTGATTATTGGTCAGTATTGGTCATCATTTATGAATTTTTTTTTTTTAACTTTTATTATTTTATTTTATTTTTCATGCAAGGCCACATTTCCCCTATTTAATTTTTTTTTTACATGATCTAATCAAGTGTAATCTTTAGCAAATATCAAAATGAATGTGCATTTTGTCTTCTATTCAAAGTAAACAAAAAAATTATAATTAAATCTTTCATATATACACTGCCATATATACACAAAGATATACACACTTCCAAAGATTGGAATGATTAATATTTGTATCTATAATTTTTAAATTATTTGAGAATGTATTATTATTATCAATGTTGAAAACAGTTTGAAAAACTAATAGTTTGGGGTAAATGCTTTTAAAGAAATTACACTTGTATGCATTAAATGGATCAATTATGACATTAAAGACATTTGTGATGTTACAAAAAATTATATTTCAAATAAATGCTGTTCATTGAATTTTTTGTTCATCAAAGAATCCTGAAAAATGTATCGCAGTTTATACAAAAACAGTAAGCCACAAAAACTGTTTATTATTGTGTATTATATTACTATTTCTATTTCAATTTACACAAAATTGTAATTATAAATGTAATTATTTAACAATATATATACAATAATTATATTAATTATTGTCTCATTGTCTGGCCAGAATCATGATGTTGTGTTTTTTTAACAGTTTTTTAAATGCTTGAATATTCATCTCAAGTCTTGTTTCGAGTTTATTTTCCTTCGCTTGGTTGGTTTTGTCCAGAGTTACATCAAGTTTTTCTTTTATATTTTCCTGCCCAGTCTACTCTACATCAGAAAATCCCTGAGGATTTATGTAGTATATGCTGAAAGAAAATTCCTATAATACCTCCTGACATGCACTTCTTTATCTCTAAGACTGTCATCTGAAAATTTGTTCAGGGGAAAGAGATTACACGAAAGAAGTCAGTTGAAACTGATAAGTGAGCTGATTGCAGCTGAGCAAATGAATCCAAGTCTTGTTCTGATCCGGCTCTATCCGGTGAGCGGCCCGCAGCAGCGAGACTGCGAGAGCTTCCTCTTTTCCTACTATGCCTGTCACGCCTGCGATCAGAGACATGCGGTCAGTCTCCACACTAATGTAAATCTATGGTGAGATCTTCCCGTTTTGGAATAGTTGGCATTCCGATGTCAGCAGTGCTTGTTTCATATGTTGAGCTTGAACAGGGGAGATTCTGTAGGTCACAAGGATTTGGTACCTTGCAGCAGGGACATGCCTGTCAGTGGAAAATGTGCTGAGCGCCGTCCATCCAGTTGAAGGGTATTAGAAGCATGATGTGTGTGAATCACAGGTCATGTAGAGATAAGAGAGGTCAGATGGTTCACCACATTTGCACGCTACTCAAATAAATTATGTCTTTAAACAAGCTTAACATTCAGACGTACCTTGCCAGAGACAGAGCAGAATTATTTCCATGAATCTGAAAATAACCTCTCATTGTTAGTTACGGTCTTAATCATCTCATTATATACTGATTGTGTGGCTTTTTCTTCTTGTTTTGGAATAATTGGATGATTGAGTTCATGTTTTATTTTAGGTAACCATTTACAAGAAACCACAAGTTCTAATAAACTTATAATGGTTAATCTATTAAAAATGTATCATCATTAATTCAATTAATATTTGCACTTGTACTCTAACTCAATATTGAATCAGACCATTTTATTTCTCATATAGCAACTGCTGAATCTTTCATTAGAAGTGTCTTAGTGATTATTAAATGTATAAGATTATTATATTAATTCTCTTTTTCATCTATATCAAACTAAAAGGCATTTATTTTTTTAAGACATAGCATAAGCATGCTTTAGAAGCTCAAAATAAAAAAAAAGTTTGTGGCTTGACATACTATACATGAAGTACTCTGTTTGGAGAGTTTTAGAAATTTTGTAGGAAAAAAAAAGTTAGTAGTTGGTTCATTTGTTTGTTGATGCTACCTGGTTAGACCCCCCCCCCCCCCCCCCCCCCCCCCCCCCCCCCACCCCCAGCACTCCTCCCCACCCCACAC
>NW_015505324.1:352990-498875 GCF_001515645.1 Sinocyclocheilus grahami | reverse complement strand
CATTTGTTTTGTTGGACCCCCTGGTGAACCCCCCCCCCCCCCTACAAATAATGCAGTGAAATTCATAAATTTTTAAGTGTGACTTGCAAGTGTTCAAAAACACTGGGCTGCAGTGTATATGTTGCTGTTCTGCATGAAAGAAATTGATCAGACAGTCCAGCTGGAGTCAGTTACATCAGATCAACTGCTCAAAACACAGGCTCTAAAAACAGAGAAATAAACAGCATGACTATGGGATAAACATTTATTCTTCCAGGATTTAGTTCAGCGGATTGTAGGACAAGAAGAGAAGCATTGGAGCATATGATAGGAATATAGGAAAGGATTCTTTTAGCAAAGAAAAACGGGGAAATTGTCGTTTGTTATGATGGATTTCATTACATTGTATTGTTAAATAGTTTGACATACAATCCATTAAAGGAACATAAAAATAAACATGGGTGCAAAATGTTATTGTTCTCATCCATCATATTGTAAAACAGTAAAATTGATAAAAAAAAATGTTTCATGGTTCATAAATCACCTCAAATAAGATGATCAGTGTAAATCTAGAAAGGGACTTTGGACTTAACAATAGACAGTTATTATATTATGTAATTTCGGTTTATTCCACTCTACTGGAATGAGGCTTTAGGGAAGAAAGTAAACACTTGCCGTTTGGTGAAAACAGCTTTCTTTGCACTAAAAATAAAACCAAAGAACCATATAATATTATTGCAATCATTTAAAATCAGTAAAAACTCTTGTGTATAGATCGGATGTAGAAACAGGAGCTGGATGTTGACGCTCTCTGGCCCTAATTAAAAGGCTTCTTCATCTGAGACGAAGCAAATAATAGTGCATTAGGATTGATGGGTCTGACCTGTAGGTGTGATATATTACACAGCACATCTCAGCACCTGAGGCAGTGAAGTCCAAAACATTGTATGCGATTTCTTACATGGAAATGACAAAAAAAATCCAAAATGATAACCTTGTGCGGTTTGTTCTAGATAATCACACACATGAAAAGGAGAGAGAAAGCTGGGGGCTGGTCTGAAGTAACACAATAGACCATCCTGCAGCTTTGACATGCTGAGCACATGCTCACGTGTTCTCTTGGGCGGTTTTCAGTCGCTCCACTATGGGGCGTATTAGGGCTTTAAGGTCCACAGAGGGAGCGGGCAATGTCAACTGTTCAGCTGAACCATCTATTTACTGGAGTTGAGAGCGAGTGGGAACTGTTGTGGTTTTTAGAAAATGTGCGTCAGTAGGCCTATATCAAACAGCAAAACACAAACCACCCACATAAACAAACACACTTTTTGAACATTACATTGCGATGAATTTATGATCAGACGCTTGTGTTCATTTAAACCTTTCTCGTAGGCTAATTTAGAAAAAAATATTTACGTTTCACTTTATTTTTTATAAATTACATATGAAACCGATAATGACAAACAAAACTTACACATTTAAAAGCTAGATTTACGTAGGTGTAGGCTACACAATCTGTAGGCTAAGCGTTTGTGGAATTTTCTAGAAATACACTGTGTATTCATTTAGCTACATTACTCCCAGGGATTTTTAGAGTGTTTTCTGCTCAAGCAAACAAACAAACAAATATTACTCGTGCTGTGAATATGCTGTTGTAATTAAACGGGATGAGGTTAAAAATGACCGTGTAACAAGAAATAATGCCAAAACACGTGAATTTATGATCAGACGCTTGTGTTCATTTAAACCTTTCTCGTAGGCTAATTTAGAAAAAAATATTTACGTTTCACTTTATTTTTTATAAATTACATATGAAACCGATAATGACAAACAAAACTTACACATTTAAAAGCTAGATTTACGTAGGTGTAGGCTACACAATCTGTAGGCTAAGCGTTTGTGGAATTTTCTAGAAATACACTGTGTATACATTTAGCTACATTACTCCCAGGGATTTTTAGAGTGTTTTCTGCTCAAGCAAACAAACAAACAAACAAACAAATATTACTCGTGCTGTGAATATGCTGTTGTAATTAAACGGGATGAGGTTAAAAATGACCGTGTAACAAGAAATAATGCCAAAACACCTCTTTCTATATCTGAATCTATCTTCGCTGATTCCATTTCGAAACGGGCGTACAAGAGCGAGTCAGTCAGATTGACGGAGGATATATCTATATACACACACACACACACACACACACACACATATATATATATATATATATATATATATATATGTATATATATCCTACTTTTTATGGGAATTTTTACCTTCCAATAACTACATAAATTTAGGCCAGATTTATAAGAAGGTTTTCTTTGTGCTTTTGGGAGATTGACAAGCAAGCTCTCTCTTCTTTGAAACGGAGTCATTACCTCTAGAAACATCATTAGAAATATATATCATGGCTCATTGGTCAGTTGTTCTTTAAAATCCAATTAACGAATCAGAATCAGAATCAGCTTTATTCGCCAAGTGTGCGCAAACACACAAGGAATTTGTTGTGTGTTTTTAAGAAGCTCTTGGTACATACATGCATACATACATACATACATGCATATATACATACATACATATCTGACATGAGAACAGAAACATTTAAATAAGACTTAACAATAAATAATAATGTATATGAATCTGGAACAGAAGATTTATGTACAGATTTGTGCATCATTTACTCTATATATACCCCTGTATAGAAAATATGCACATGTATTTACCTCTTTGAATTTTTTTTTCTTGTTATCTTGATTCTAAAAGTGCACAATTCTATCGAATCACATTTCTTTTGAGGCATTTATAAAATGTGTGGCTGAAAATGGACTAGTAATGGATTTCAACAAAGGTTTTCTAATAAGGTAATACAACCTTACTGTGCAGTGAAGGGTGGTAATGAAAAATAGCATCAGAAGTTGAGTCGAAATAAGTACTTTTCTGGCTGAATGTGAGATACTTGAATAATTTGGTTTGATGGCTGTTAATAGTTTGGGTGTGTTAAATGTCAATGAGCATTTTGAATAAGCCAATATTCATAATATATTATTATTCATGTGAAAAATTATTTAACAATTAACATATAAGAAATATATTTAAATTGAAATTACATCAGGCTCGCTGTCCCCTTCTCTTTGCCGCAAGTCTTGAGTTGCCTGAAAGCATTGTGATTTCAGCTCATCCCCATTCTCAGTTGTTCCTCTTCAGTTGCCATGGGGCTTTCTCTCTGCCCTGCACCCCAGCCCCATGCTGGTTTTACACAATGGGTCAAACCCAAAGAGGCATTTCAGGAGTGGCTGATGCCCAGTTGGGTGTGTGCTCATGAGAGAGGGGTCACACGTTCAGGGATAACAGCACAAGGCTGCGGTTAACCATCATCGGACAGTATTGAGCTCTGGTTAGGGTGAATCTGAGGGCGAGCCCGGTTTCTATAGCTTGGCAGAAATGTGTTTGTGTGATCGTGAATATCTGCGTGTGTGTGTTGGAGGCTCCCTGCCTAGGTTTTGTCTGGGCAAAATGAGGCCCCTCTAGCAAATAAATGAGTTAGTTCAAATGACTATCTCTCATTCACATTCATACACTCACCCAATGGCCTAATTCAAATCTGTCTGTGCTGTATAATGTAGCAGCACTCTCTGGCAAGACCTCGGGGCCCTGAATGTCACTCATAACCCATAAAACAAGTAACCTTCTGATCAGAATGTGTCTCTACATCGATCTGATGTCTGACTTTCTTATTTAGACATTGATTTAGACTATTGGACCCTTGAAAGACCAGTTCTTCGGTAGCTTTTAAGATGCTTGATCGGTTCATTGTGTTGTTTCAAATAGCCACATCTTCCTCTCTTAATGTTGATCATTAACATGGCTAAATTACGAACATTAGAGACAGCTGTGCTGGAGTCCAACTCAAAGATTTAGATAGCCGTGCCATGAAATATTAATTTGTCAGAAAGATTGCCTACATTAGAGCTTTAATTGAAGTTCTTAATAGCTCAACGGCACTTAGTGACAAACAACATACTATAATAATAAGAATCACAACTGTTTATTCATTTTTTCTCAAAGCATGCAGACAGGCTTATCTCTTAATCGTTATTTTGCAAGCGAAGGAGTTATACTATAGAGCGGCTGCAAACGTACTGAGTGATTGCTAGTATTTTCACATGAGTGAGTACGGCGGAGTCTATAGAGATTCTTTAGAGGATTTAGGGGGGAATGGCTCCTTTAGTTTTTGGCCTGAGATTTGCAGCGCACCCATTCATATGTAAGCCTCTGTCTTGCTCTACATATGGTGGTCTTACAAGCTTCACTGGGTTTCGGAGGCTCTTTTTTTTCTCTCTCTCTCCAATGCGGTCCACACCGTTTGCAATTACAAATTCAATTCAAGTGGGCAGATTTCCTCTGAAGTTTCTCAGCTCGTTCTCAGATTAGTCAATTCTTAGTTTGAGACATGTTTTTTCACAGGCATTACTGGATTGGCTTGAGATAGAGAGCTTATTGTTTTCTTCTCTATCCTGCCTATCCTGTGTTTCTGAGAAAGTATATCGCAGATATGTGATCTACATCGCAAATATATTCATTTGTCAATATTTTATTTGTGCTAGTTCCTGGAACTTGAATCTAAAATAGGTCTTATGTTGAAAATGAAACCTGTTTATTTGTTGTTGTTAGGCAGGATCAGTGAAGAATCAGTATTGAATTCCTACCTTAATCTTCTGGCTGTTTGTGTATATGGTGCCATGGAAGCCGATACCACTGTCCATCAAAGAGGTCTGTCGAATGGACCTAACAGCTGGGGAGAGGGATTTCAGCATTCTGACAGAGTCCCGTTTTAATCACTGATAATGCCTCTCAAATCTCTCAAAAACAGATATGGCACTTTTCCTACAGTTTTTGAAGCCTTTTCAGTCAGGTGGTATAGTGAATAGTACTCTCTGCCTTTTTAGACTTGGGTTTTTTGTCACATTTCACATTTAAACGCTTTTTTTGATAGTCTTTCCTTGCTCATTTCTTCACTACAGAAATGGGAAATGTCACGGATCTCCTGTAAAGCCATCTCTTTTTCACCTCTTAACTCTAGCTTGTGCAATATGACCTCAAATGGTTTCCTTTATGTACCGGCTCAGTTTTAATCCCCACTTTAAAAACAAAGCCCATGGTTTGCGGTTTGTGGCCAGCTGATATTGTGATAACTGTTCAGTGGTATTGTGTGGGGTTCGGTTTGTATTGTTCTCCGTGTTTACCCTCCTTTTCCCTCGCTGGCACTTCTGGCCTCCTGCTGCTTGGTTCCGCCAGGATTTTTAATGGGGGTAAAAAATCATGTCCAAATATTGACTGGTCTGAAGACCTCAGTCTTCTCCCACCCCATGTGAAAGGGTGCCATTGTTCCTGTCTTAGTGGATCTTTGCCAGAGTTTAAAGTATTTAGGCTCTTACACGCAGGAAGTGCATACAACATGGCTTGTAGAAGGAAATATAGACCGACTAAAGAATGGAAAGTGTTACAGATGGGAACCGCAGGCCTCTCGGTTTGAGTCCCACAATCGCATCCCATCCCGATTAACCCTCCAGGCTTATGTGGCGGTGTGCTGGCACTCTCAAAAGATTTGGGGTATCGGAAGACTCATTCCAGCAGAGAGAAAGTTCTCCTGCAGGGTAACTAGAACATCCTGCTGTTTGATGACCCCTAACACACCGAGAGGTGCCTGGCCCCCTTCTTTCTGCGCTCAGCTTTTGCGTTCCGCTAATAAACTGTCATGATTGCATCTCAGCCAGAATTCTGGGAGTGCCTCTTTTTTTTTATTTTTATTAAAGTCAACCAGTTCTCTTTTCATTTTACGAAATCACGCTTGAGTCATCACAGCGTTTGCTCTTCCTCTCTGAACTTTTAGATGATAACTGATGCATTTCGGGTCTCTATGTTTGCTCGAGGTAAGCTCCTCATACACAGTGAGATTTTAAATTGTGAGTGGTGAAATGTCTTCGCTGGTGTCTTTGAAGGCTTGGCTGAAGGTATTAACAGAGAAGCACTAAAGGGCTTAGGAGGTCATCGGCCCATTGTGTAAAGATACAAAACACTTCCTCTGAACCCCTTCACCCTTCTGTGTCTCCCTCGGAGAGCCACGACCTCAACAACCATTCATATTAATCAGCTTCAGACCTTAATGACCTGATAAAGCTCCTGAAAGGACCCTAAAATTTACTAAGCCTCCTTGATAAGAATTGAAGGAAAATGTAGCATGCGGTAATGACTACTTTGCGCATTCTTTCACTGCGAAAGCACAGAGCGGTTTGCTCTTTGTGCCCTTCATCACGGCACATTTAATCGCAATGAGAAATAATGAAGGAAGCATTTGTTCGACAGGCAAAGCTAATATAAATGGACTGACTCGGCAAGAGTTAGCATGAAAGGAAAACAAGAAAGAACAAGAAACTGGGAGAGAGAGAAAGCTTCATAGCTCGAAAAACTTGTCTCACTGATTTGAACTTGGTCTGTAACCTTAAAACTGCTTTCACCTGCACAAATGAGGGACTTTTGGCTGAAGAATGCATTTATCTTTCTTTCTCATCCATTAAGAACTTACAAGGATTCTTTGAAGCTGCCTACCATGAAATATTTCACTCAAAGTATTAAAAAATTGGATGATGAATATTTTTGTGCTGTGATGAAGGACATGCATCTTTTCAAAAACATTCTTTGCCATTATGCGGCTTTGGCTGCATTATTACGAACAATTATTGCAGTCAATTATGGTTATGGTGGTGCTCCAACAAAATCAACAGATTGTTAATTAAATATTGTAGAGAAAAACAATGTGATGTTTTTAATTTACCAAACCTTTTATGAATGAAAATAAAAGGACAAAACAGCAAAACCTCCAAGGATAATGCAGTAGGTAATTTAATAGTTAATTTTTGGATAAACCCAATAATACTAATATAAAAAGAGACACTTTAATTAAGCTGTTAATTGCTTAAAAATTATTTGGCTGATGTTTTTGAACATTGCACATTCATCAGTCCCTCTTTCAATAATAAAACAAAGGTCAAAAATAAACTTTTTGGGACGTAGATATTCTCGTCACATTCTTGGTTTGAGATTGCGGAGCATTTTATAGTAGATGATCAGTCTGTGGTAAGTGGTAAAGCTTTTCCTTGTTACAAATTTGAGTATGCTCCGAGCGTTGGGACCCATAAAATATTAAATGCTGTTTGCGATCTCAGAGTCAAAAGTCTGGCCAACAAACCTTCACACGCAATGTTGAGAAAATTAGGTCAATGTGACCATCACTGGAATCTTAAGGTCAATGTTTTGCTACATTGCAGTGGATAACTTTTTTGGTAGATTAATTTCTTCTCATTCGCTTTGAGTACTGTAGATTTTACCACAGATTATTAGATTGCATTAAATAATTTTCTGTCTGTTTTAATCATTTAATGACACTTTCATTATGTTTGTCATTATCTATGAGTTAGTTTCCTGTTCTTTCTTGTCAGTATGAGTAGTCTACTAGTATTTTTCTAGCAGACGTAGAAGTATCCACGCGGCCATTTTCAATCTTGCTTCCATTTTGTGTTTTGAACGGAACAGCAGCAGATCTGGGAGAAGCTAGGTTTCCTTCTTTTGTAGCCCTTTTCAGGAGTTAAAGCCTTTTTTAATGCGTTACAACTGATTTCCTTCCAAATTGTTCAATTTAGATCTTGCAGTCAGTCAATGCAAAATAATTAACAGTTTATTGATTTCTATCAGTTTCTCTCTATTATGTTGACCCCATTCCAGACAAGTAAACTAGTCCTAAAATGTTCGCGTTACACAACACAACTCTAAATTTACACATTTGATTTACTCCACAGACATCATAAACCAGAATCGTGCGACTGTACGCTGGTGCTCTGGCACTAGTATCACTGGTAGGGGGAACATGCTAGCAGACGGTGGAGTCATGGAGGAATCCACTCCTCTTTTATGTATCTGCTGCTGCCAGGCCTCAGTTATTCTTGTGCATAATTGATGGAAAAGTTAGAATAGCAGAAGTAATGCGATGAGAGGGTGCAGCGAAGCGGCAAGGCAGACAAGCGCACTGCTGGCAGCCGGGAGTGGGATCGCGTGCGTGGGGCAGCAAACATCGCAGGGGATGAGAGGGCAGCTGGAGTAACAGGTCATCACAAAGAAGCAGGACAAAGTGTCAGCCGCTAGTCAATCAAGCACTTCCTATTCCAAAAGTGACCTTCTAGCTAAGCAAACACAGGAAAGATGCATGCCGGTCAAACTGAGAGCTGTTCCCCCAGTTGGTGTGATCGAAAACATGACTTTTTTGTTATACTTGATATAAATAGTGATGCACTGCTTGTTCATTTGATTTGTAGTGTAATCAAAATGCCATTTTGAATATGCATATGGGTGTGTGCCATTGTTTTGAATCCTTTGAACTCTCATGTGATTCAGTGAAACTGTAGGTGTGCTCACGCTGCTCCTGTGACAAGTTGTGTGTCACACCTTGATCAGTCAGTACAAAGAGGTGCTAATGGGCAAACATCCCTACTTTGTCTAATAGACAATGAGCCGCTAACCAATATCATCCTGTTTCAAAGCGGCCCCGCGACCATTCAGGGGAGTCTGCAGGAAATGAAGGCTTCTTCTCTTCAGGCTTTCTTTGAATCATCGTAAAGCACTAGTTAACAGAAACTAATCATTATTGGTCCTCCCACTTTGATCACTTGGACTATAAGAACTGACGTAGAGCAAAACATTGAAACTGGGAAAGGTGAAAACTGGAAGTGTCACATTTTATTAGGCGGAATAATTAACATTACATTAATGTTTCAATATGTATTGCAATATATCTCAGGAATAAGGATGTGGTCAGTGATAATAATTTTATAAAAGCATGAAGCAGGGGGAATAATCCCAAATGTGATTAGAAACATGAGTAAATGCAAAGATAAATATTTTCTTTTTAGGATTAGGATGGGAGCTTTTGTTGGTTTAGAGCTGTTGTGCTATTTATTATGAATTTAAATAACTGCTTTTATGGCTATATATATGAAAATAAAACTTTCAATAATTTACATGATACATGTATTTGAAAACACCTTGTTTTTTTGCATTTAATGTTTCTATAATTTTTTTCTAGCATTATTTTTTGCTTTGAAAGACGCATATAATTCTCCAGTGTCTAAATACCCTAAATTCTATATCTATATGCTTGTTTCCCCAACAGAAATAGTTCAAAATGATTTTTCCTGAAATACAATCAATTAAATACTGTATGTTCCACAGCCATTCATTCAGTAAATTAATAACCCTGCATGCACAGGCTTCATGAAATCTTATCCAAAAAGCGATACATTTGTCAGGTGGAATTTTGTGCAACCACAAGACATGAACAGAAATACGATCCCATTGTAACTCAAAAGAAACCATCTGTCTTGGACGTAAATATTATTGCGATGCCATAAAGGCTTCCGATGGAAACATAAGCACTAAATGTGCTCAGGAAACAAATAAACCATTTTTATGGCTGTACCTACGGCCCACTGGGCATTTCTGTTTCCTTGAAAAGACACAAAGAAAACCCTTCAAATCATCACCTTCTAATGTTCTCAAACCTGCATGCGGAAATTTGCAACAATTTACTGTTTTAATAATTACAGGATTACATGAATTACTCATAGTAAATGCAATAGTATTGATATATTTATTTATTGTTATATAATACTTAGATTTTTTAAAATATTGCAGATTTTGTCTTTTATTTATAAAGGTTTTTATTTCTCAAGTATTGTTACAAATTTAATTAAAGCGTGACTAAATTTATGATACCTTGAATTCAACCTTTCATGAACAGATTAATATTATATGATTTTTTTTTTCTTTTTGGAAATAAACTGAATTTTCTTCTCTCTAAATATGAATATTTAAAGTCTGCTAGATTTTATTGTTTTGTTGGCCATATGAGAATTTGGTTTTTGAAAAAAAAAAAAAAAAAAAGTCTTGGTATCTTGTGACTATTAGCGTGGATGGATGTGGGAGTTCAGTTGGTCAGATCTAGACACGCAATGCACATGGGATGTTCAAGTGCTATTGCTATTGCAAGCCACAGATTTACCATACAGCTTGTTTCTGAAAGTAAGGCTTTTTCTTTTTAATTCATATAAATATAATTCAGTTATTTTCCATGCATTCTATTTTATCATAACATACACACCAATTTGGTATTTATCATTTGACATTTATTATTTTTATTATCAGTTTTTTTTTAACTGAAAGGTTGTATTTTCCCATATTTTTTGACAGTTTGATTCTTTATAATTTGTAACCATGATTTACACCATGCTACTACGAGTATGTTATAATGTGCCTGTTTACTATTGAAAACTGGGGCATGGAACAAAGCAATCGAGGGGAGTGGTTACCAGAACCCACCAATTGAATCATCAGTAGGGGCTCTGCAGATCTGGAGAAACCAATAAGGTTTTTATGGGTTGAGTATCTTCAGGCAGATTAGCGTAGTAGAGTAATTTGGGGTGGCCTGAATGCAGAACATATTCCTTCTTATTAGCCTCAAGTTCACTTTAGGTTCAGGTGATTTGCATGGTAAGTTCACTTAAAGATCGATCACCCTTAAAAGCATGCCACTGCATTTCATAAGTGGACAGAACGACCACTACCGTCAAATTTACAACATTTCATAGTTGGGCTGGCACTGGTCCCTGCCAACAGAGAGTGATTCATAAATTATGTTCTCATATTAGCCTTCATATAATTCATACGCACTTCGGGACACCTTAAGTTTACTCCGGTCTGAAAGCGAGAAGGTTACTGGATGCACAGTCCCCCTTATAGTCGCTCCCCTCTCTTTCTCCGTCGCCAGTTGTCTGCCACGTCCACGGACTCTGTCTTAAGGGCTGATACCAGATACACAGTGGGGATGAAATGGATTACGCTGGGCTGTAGTCTGGGCTCAACTGAGTTCTCACCCCTTTTTATTGTCTGCCTTAACTCTAACTCTGTCATTTCCATCCCCTCTTGCGACCCTGTCGAACTAATAATATCTTTTGTCGGCAAGTCCCTTGTAGGAATAATCCCGATATGCATACCAGCCAATGAACGCAAGGAATATGTGTTATATGGGTGTTAGGATACGAGCACGCAGCCACTCTCAATTTTAGCCTTCCCACTATGGGAATGAATCCCTGTCTGCCTCTGTCTCATCCCTGATGTCTTATAATGACTTTGTGTTTTCTCTTTTCTGCGTTTGATTATTTTGCCTATCTCCCCACTCCCTGCCTGGGTGCGATATCGCATGGTGGCCATTGAATTCGCCATATGGAGCTAGTACGGCAGAGCCTATTGAGCAAATCACTCAGTCCAGATGCTTTTCAGATGATTGTGTGGCACCGTGTGATTTTAATGTGAATCTCCGCTTTTGTCCAGACAGACGCGCTAATTTCATTTGGTGCGCGTGGGATGAAGACGTGCTGTTGAAGACAGACCCCATTGCGGCCGTGCTTATCTGGACCGGCACGTCCTGCCACATTTGCACCCTTTTAATCTGACATCCTGGATGCTGGGTTTTTCACTTGTGGTGTGAACGTTATTTAATGATGCTGAAATGTGATAATTTATACAAAACGGCAGGTCATAATGTTATCACATGGCATTGAAACATTATGTTTGCCGTCTTGTTTTCCATAGCCCTATTGTTGTAGTCCAGAATTACGTTAAATTAAGGCAGAATTAGGTTTGTTGAAGCTGGTGTTGGAGTTCAGTGGGTTTAATTGTTTCTGGTTTTCTCAGGGAGACAATGAAATTTGTGATTGCGAGGCCAAATAAAAAGGTTTATACTGACCTCATGGCACGTAGTTTGATGGCAAAGCCAGAAAGGTCACAACCGCATGGCTGCGGCTTCCCATTGCTCTCTTGACTTCAGTCCATTAGCACCTCCAGTCAGTGGGGTTCCAGCCCGAGCTAATCACCACTCTGAGATGTTTATGATGCATTTAGGATGTTTTATCTCTCAAATAAAAGTGTTTGATAAGTGTTTGAAAAGACAGCCAAAGGCCATTTCACAGACTCACGTGCTTTAGAAGTAAGTCTTGCTGTAAAGATCAAAGTCACCTTCCATTTTTTTTTTCGGTCTCAAACATCTGCTAAATTATGATTCTCAGAAGAAAAAAGGAGAAATTTGGATTTGCTCAGATTTTTTGTCTTCTGCAAATTTGCCAATTGCACATTTGGTCTCATTGTAAAATGGTGTTTTTGTTGTTGCGGCTGAACTCAAATAACCCTTAATGGCACAGAGATTTGCTGTGTCAAGGATAAATAAGTTTACTGTTTAGGACTCATTGAGGGCAAAAAAAAAGTATGCCTCAAGACAATAAAATCTATCAGCAAAAGCACAATATTTACTACCATAAAATCAATATGTTTTATCTATTCATCTATCTTTATAGTTTTCTATGTATATTTTTATATACTATGTAATTGTAACGGTAAGAAAATCTTTGTAATTTTTTGTTGTTGTCTTAATGCCAGTGGTGGCTACCACAGTTTCCTTAGTTTAATGTAATGGAAATAATTGTAGTAAATTTTGGCAGAACGGATAATTAAGGATGATTGAATTTAAATAAAAATCTATGGAATCAATCAGTTCTAAATGAAATGTGTATCGTCTAAAAGAAAAACAAATTTTGAATAGAATATATAAAATGAATGTTTTGAAATGAATGGTGGCTTTTAACGACATGGTGGGGAAAACCATATGAATAGTACCTGGAAATGTTGTTCTTAACACCAAGATTGATGGGCATAAATCACATCAAGTTTCAGCCAACACCATGAGTCATTTTAATTCCAAATCAAATGTGTAATCACAGCAACAACCTCTGTGGTTTTCTGTGTTCAAAACAAATGAGTGGAAATGAACTGCTGCGCAGAGAGCAGGCTGAAGCTGAAGAAGGCTGCCTTCAACAGAAGTCTTCCCAGAATTCTCCAATTAGACCAATGATATAATTACACTGAGGAGCCTACTTTCTTTCAGGTGCTAATTGAATCGGTCTGTTTGCCAAAAAAGACACCCATTCTAGTGGAGAGAGAGAGAGAAAGAGAAACTGCTCGGGCACATTCCTAAGTTAAACCCAGGGGCGTTTTTACAGGGCGTGAGGACGGTGTTTTCAGAGAAAATATGTGTAAGCTCTGATATCTGTGCTGGTATGTGAATCATATGTTGTGCTCTTCCAGGGCCCGTCAGATGAGCAACCTGTGACCTGCCGCAAATATTAGGTATAAATAGCACTTAAAAAAACAAGTTTTGATTAAAGAGCGTGTGGTCTTGTTCTATTGATTTTCTCTGCTAAATGAGAAAGGATGCTACATTAGTAAATTGTAGTGAACAATTGAACAAGGATATGTACTGGTGAATGATGTTGCATTGATTAAATTAGATCACTCTATGTAGTTGGAACTACAGCTGTCATTTAATTGAAAACGATCATTGGTTAATCAAACACATATAAATATATACAAGCATATATGTAATTACATATAGAATTTGTTTGAGAAATATATAATAATAAAAAAAATTAAAATAAAACAAAATGGAAATAAAAAATGTAATGTAATAAAATATATAAAATATAATTCAGCAATATAAAATAAAAAAAGATAATTCAGAGCCTTTAGATGAAAGGTTTGAATATACTTAAAATCACTCATGAAGTTGGTACATCATGAATTGGTCAAATAGAAACATTTAATTAGTGAAATTAGTCGAGGGGCAAAATGAAGCATAACGTTTTTTTAATTATTATTTTTTAAATTATTAATCACAGGAAATGAAAGTTTTTTTATAAAGTTATTCAATGGCTGTTTTAAAAAGTCTTAAGAAAAAAGTTTTAGAATTTTTATCAAATATCTATTATTTATATATTTTTTAAAGTGCTTATTTTAATGTTTGCCATTGTGTTTTTAGCTGTTGACCATGACATGACTTTTTTCTTTTATGGTACTGGCATGGAATTAAAAAAAAATCACATAAAATGATATAAAGTATAAAGTTTTTTTTGTAATTAATCACAAGAAGTGAAAGGCTTTATTCAGAAAGTTATTTAAAGTTTTTCTAAGATTTTTTAAAGTCTTAGGGGAAACGTTTTATAATTTATTTTGAATATTAGTGTGAAATATCAAGTAATATTTTTGAAAACGTATTGTAAGAGCTTGTTTTAATGTTTATCATTGTATTTTTTTGCTGTCCTGTTCTTGCCATGAAGATTTTTTTGTTGCTGACATGGCATTAAAAAAATCACTCAAAGTTAATGTATAAAGTTGACAGCCCAAGTTTCAGCTGATCCAGTTTACTTGAGAATTTGGTTTAACTTGCCTATAGTTATAAAATAGCACTTACTGGCTGTTTAACGTACCAGAAGTTTGTAGCTAGCACAAAAGCTGCAACCTCTCTAGAGAGTTTTGGTTCAGTGGCTGAGACCATAATTGTGCCTGCATTGTTTAGCTTCAAACTGAGGACTATTTCTTGCTAAATTCTGTTTGGTTGTGTCTGAGTGCATTCGTTTCCAATTGAAATAGATGGTCTGTGGAAGCAGATGAAGAACTGTTGAACAAAATCTTTGTAAACGAGAAGAGACAAGTAGCGCGTTGGTCCACGTGGTGAGCAGAGCAAGGTGTCTAATTGTGTCTGACACCTCTCTCATTGGCACAAGTAGGAGGTTTCAGCACATCAGCAGGATCTAAGCAGTAGCCGAACTCTCACATGACTCACAGAAGTCTATTGTTTGGGTTATATTCTCGATAATGTCATAAAATATAAATTTGTGTTTGGATTGACGTCAGCACCTAGTAATTTAGAACTTTTCTTCCATTAGTGACGTAAATAAATATCACAGCACTCCGTTTGCATTGTCTGATGGGGACAAATAAATGTGAATGTGAGTCAGAGTGGTTGGAATCTGAGGCCAGAACAGCGGCTCCGCCCTTGTGTGTGTGTGTCTTTTCCCGCTGAGCAAGCAGTGCAGGCTGTTTCTCACAGATGGAGGAAACTACGCACCGAAAGTGTGACTATCAGCACCATCACATGGACTTTTCCTCTCTTCATGGTGTGCTCCTTCTCAGCCTAGCCAGTGAGGGGGCCACCGTGAATCAAACGCCCCATGAAAGCTGAGTCGAAGGTTATCTGCTGGTGTAGACACGTGATAGTCGGCAGCCTCGCTTTTAAAGCGGCCTCTTTGAAATTCACAGTCAGCACCTTAAATCATACTGTCCTATCTGTTTGTTTAGTTTATCTACTGATCTACAGTTTTGACTAACAAGGCAAAAGATTTGAAACTTTCAATTGTGTACAGCATGGCAGATTTGGGCAAATTTCAGATCTAAAGAATTTGAATTAAATTGGCCACATTACACATGAAGTTGAATTGGAATTTAAATTGTAATAACAAGAATTTTACCGAATTGTAATTCAAATAAATTAAACACAGGTAATGTATTCTGGAAAATTAAATGTTCTTCCACCCTTGTCTGTCTTGTCTGTCTAACATTCTGTCATTCTATCCATCATTCTATCTAATGTCCAATCATACAATCTATCGTTCTATCATCTAGCTATCTGTATATTGTTTTATCTATCTATCGATCTATCTATCTATCTATTGATACCTAGCATTCTTTTAATCTCATTCGTTCGAACTTTTTATCTATCCATCGCTTTCTATGTAGCATTCATTCTGTTGTTATATAATTCTGTCTGTTTGTCGTTCTATATATCTATTCGTCCGTCCATCTGTCTATCATTCTATCATTCATTCTATCTATTGTTCTCTCTGTCTGTAAGACCTATAAACCTTCATACTTCAAGACTTCAGTCCTTTTTCAAACCTTTCAGACAAGTTAAAGTCTGCATTAAAACTTTGGTTTTCTAGTTAATAATTATTGTTATATGTATTTCTTAGAATTTTCATTATTAATTCTACTTGCTTCCTACAATTAAATGCAAATTGCAATTCTGTGTCCTGTTTGCTGCTGCAATTCAATTCTGAATGACGCAGAATGGAGCCCCGAGAGTATTTGCGCAGTCATGTGGACCTAACTAATTGTTTGTGCCTAAAAAGGCCATTGCTGGTGACTACCTGTACAGAAAATCACTGGGCGGCATGCAAGTACTTAGAGTGCACCCGGTGTGACCGTTTCGAGTTATACTTTTGACACTGGTATTTACCCACATCGGGCCTCTATCAACAAAATGATCCATACTGACCCCATACAGGCCCTAAAACCACAAAGAGCTATCTAGCGCAGCACAGTCCACTCTCCAATACATTTATTTCCAATACATAGAACCAGACCTAGACTATTGCAGCTATGACGAGAGAAGATATTAGCACCTTCCCTCAGCAGAATTTTCTGGGAATGAGAGTGGTTTACAGGCTCTGGTCTGCTGGACTCAGGCTGATTGAGCTATGCAGTCCAGGCTTCAGTTGTGGCTGCAGATTGTCTGCTGAATGTGCATATAACGGTGGTGATTAACGCGGCCTGTCATCGTGCCATGATGTTGCATGGACAGAGAGCTTCTTTTATGGCGCTGTATTTTGCTGAGTGAATCAGGTTATAAAACTGTCTCTGCTAAAGAGCCCTGCTCTCAGATCTGTTTGCAGACTCCCTTTTATGTATGTTGCCCTCTTGGCAGCATATGTTTCAGTGTTGTCTATTTTACTTAAGTCAAACGTCCTGCTACTGAAAATTGATGATCGAAGGACAGGCATAGAGGGCGAAGGAAATATTTATTGTTATCAGAGCTGTCAACATTGTTAGGTTTAACGGTTTTTCATTTTGTTTCATGTAATTCATGTTTTTTTTTAGTTTTTGTTTTTAATTTTGAAGCTGATTGAAACAATCCAGAGCTGCAACTCTCATATGCATACACATGCAGCAATACAGGTGGATTACTGATGATGAAAGACCCTCCTTATTGGTAATTTAATTATAATTCAAATCTAGATAGGATGCTCAACAAAGGTCAAGCAAATTGTCAGTTTATATGGCAAAATTGTATTATTGAATTTTTGTGAATTTGAGTTTTATGTTTGCATTTCATGCCTGTTTCGATGGAGTTAAAAATATAGAATATGAACACGGAATGACAAGTAAAGTGCACAGCTGCACATATAAATATATTTATGCATATGTGTGTGTGTGTACACGGTATATATTCAATATTATAAAATGCATGTACATTTTATATATTTACAAAAATGAATACAAACTATTAATTATAAAATTGAATCATAATTTATTTATTAAATGTTTACTCAACACCTGAGTCAAAAACCAATTAGATTCGTTCTCACACCAGGCCTTAATATTCAAACATTTTGAGTTGTGCTTAATTCAGGGAGTGTTAAATAGTGTTGCATGACCTCATATATATAAATACTGTCAGTCAGCCTGTGGATCCTCTTAAATGCACAGTTTGTTCGCACAGTGGAAAAAGGGACTTCAGGGTGAGCATGAATCACAAAATAAGCATGATCACTGAGCACATGTCTATTCACAGAGCTGTTGTCATGGTCACTGTAAACATGGTAACATATTTGTTGAACTGTGGCGAGGCACTGTTTTGACAGACTATTTCGTTAGGCCGTTCCGTTCATTTTACTGATCCTGGCCTCTGACTTTAACCTTTAAAAGTTCCCCTTAAACATAACTCACCCGAATAAGCTTTACCACAAGCTGAGTGACACGCTAAATGGACGTCTCTGTGTTCATTGTGTGCAAGCATTCGATCCCAGATTTCCTGTGGGAATTACACAAACATTTTACAACAAAAAGGATAGAATTCCTCACACTTTAAAAAAAAGGGGGTTGGTGTGCATGCAATTGTGGTCTCGGCGAGTATTGTGAGCCGGCCGGTTTCTTTCTTTACATTTCATGCTGAATGTAGTGAATCGCCTATTAAACCTTGAGGTGCCCACGACATGAAAGGCCTCATTGTGACACCAAAGAAATCCTTGTGACACCTAATCACAAAATAAAGAGAAGAAAAAACGCTGGCACCTCACACCAGTCTCCCTGGGTTATCTTGAGCGAGCGTGACCTTTGTGACATTGATAGGATTTCACACACACACACACACACACACACACACACACACACAGAAACGCACCAGTACTGACCTACGCAGTCGCGCACACGCACTCACATCCACACAGACGCCTTTCATATGTCTGCGCCTCTGTGGTTTTGTATGTGTGGAACTGAGCTCTTTGAAGCTGTGAGGATCATCAGGGCAGACATCTCTGTGGTGATGTGCTCTCCTGGCCATTTTTGGAAATAAAGCTCCGGAATGACATCAGGATTGGGGCTCTACCAGAAAAAAACATTTTATAATATTTTATACAGCATGTAACTCACCGAAAAAAGCATCTATTTTGCGTTTGATGGCTACTGTGCTTAATAAAATTTGATGGGGCATTAAAAGAATTGCATGCCGGTTATTAATGTCTTGCTGCTCTGCCATTGGCTGGATGGTGCTGGAATCAGCCTGGATTTTTCCCAGCCTTTCAATCCAACTGACATTAGCCTCTAAAGTGAGGCCAAACATGTGCTTTCCCTTAAAGCTGGCCTGACGATAACCTCCGGCGCCTTGCACTCAGATGGTCCTATTTTTCCACAAGCTGTAAATAAAATAAACATTTCTTTCTCTTTTATACGTGCAGATATGGCATGTCTGTGTGCGTGTATGGCCAGATGAATGAGGTGTGTTCATCCTCGTCTTTAAATCTGTCAGAACTGAAAGCGTTTAGAGGAAGTCTGCATAAGCTGGTCACGGTAACTCAACCCTCACCTCATCATTGGCGCAGGTGGAGTTCAGTGCAGAGCTCAGCCCTATCAGACCCCCATCTCACTCCCACACAGAAATCTATACCATCTAAATCTATCTATCTATCTATCTATCACACCATCTATATCTCCTTCAGAGCCAATGAAATGGCTCGTGGCTTGCTGAGTGATGTCGCGGTAATGTGTTTTCTTGATATTTAAAGAATTAAAGGGATAGTTCATCCAAAAATTATGTCGTAAATCTGTCATTTACTCACCCCCATGTAGTCTCAAACCTGTATGACTTTCTTCTGTGGAACACAAAAGTAGAATTTGAAGAATGTTTTTACTGATTTTGTTCATACAATCTTAAAAATCAACGTTGCAAAAGGGGTTTTTTTCAACCAAAGAAGCATTCTGGGGTCATTTTTTTCTTATTTTGAAGAACATTTTATTAATCTAAAGAATTTTTTTCCACTATAAAGAACCTTTTGTGGAATGGAAAGGTTCTATGGATGTTAAAGGTTTTTCATTGAACCATAGATGCCAATGAAGAATGAAAGTAAATGGGGTTCAAAACAACATAGGCTCTTTTATTTTCATTGTAAGCACAAAAAACAACAACACTGAGACATTTTCAAAATACCTTCCTTTGTGATTCACGGAAGAAAGTCATACAGGCTTGGAACAACCTGAGGGCGAGTTTATGATTTTTGGGTGAACTATCCCTTTAACTTCTTCTTATATCCTTTAAAAAGTGAGATCAGCTGTTGTTAAACCATCTTGCACACCTGTGGTTACTGAAACCCTGTGGATGGCAGCCATACTGTATAATCTGAAACACCTGGATGGGTTTGTGTTGAAGGAAAACATGGGTTATCACAATCATCTGCCTTGCTGGCAAAGCAAGCACTGTTTTTGTGTGACAGAGGTATTCTGTATGGATCAGTAGTTTAGTAGTTTCGAATTGAACCTGATGCAGTGTCATACCGAGCTGTCCGGCTCTCACTATCGCTTGAGAAGTGCTGTCTGACACTTTGACCTTTCCTCCATTTAAATCTACCGGGTCTCAAATGTCACTCATCATAACATGACAATTGAGAGTCCCGTCCTCCAGCGCTGGTGGTGTGAATGTCAGACACACTGTCTTTCTGCTTGCAATTCTGCCTTTGCTCTCGATCAAAAAAAAAAAAAAAAGAGGCAGGTTCATGTACATGTTTGTGGTTCAGACTACTTATTCTTCTCTTGATCCGTTGAACAGACCGTTGTTCTCATGCCAGCCTTGTGGGTAGATAATTGGTATGTACAACATATCGCTAGTTCCTTTAAGAAATTCCAGGACTTGTAGTTTTATTTTGCTCTGTTGTCCGCAGTGTGAGAACTTTGGGTATCGCAAGCATTATCAGCATTCCTGTCCATTTATGTCTCTTAGTCTTATTTACGTGCCATATCAGCTTCTGAAAGCCCTCCGAGTTCTAATTTATAGCTTGATGGTATCAGGCTCAGATGGCTGAGGCCTTTGGCGAGGGGCGGAGCCTGGCACTGTTTGCTCAACCCTTCTCAGACTGATGCACAGAAACTGGATGAACCAGGATGCTCACTGGCTTTCTGAGTCATGTGGTGTCATTTAAGCTCCTGTGGGAAGCCGTGCCGCGATAGAATCAGCACTGTGGTTTTGTGTTTTGTTTGTGCCGGAGTGTGTGTCTGTGCTCCCACTCTCATTTTGCAGCTCAGACATCTATAATAATCCCATAAAGACGATTTAAATGCATTGTGTAGCTTAACTATTGTTGTCTGGATGAGAAAAAAAGGCCTGTATCATCAGTGATGCCCCATGTGCTTTTGATGAAAGCCCTGTGTGTACGGTTATCTGCTCATAACGGTGGAGAATACGACTCTTATGCCTCCCCCTCCTATTATCGCAAAGCACCTGGATCAGATGCATCCTTATTATCTTAGATCCGTGCAATACTCACAAATAAAGTATATCACAAAGATGTGCTTTAAAAACCTTGAACATTGCCAGTGAATTTCGCCAGCGTTGAGACTTTTCATTTCTGGGCAGAATGAGGGCAAATAAGGACAGAAGATGTTCTACGCAGTGAAGAGAGAAAAAAAAAGGGGAGGGAGGGAGATTTTTTTTTTTTTACCAGTGAAACCATAGTTTTTTTTTTTTTAACAAATGTTTTGATTTTCTCACTCAGGCACGTAGGTATGGGTGCAGATTCTATAGTTTGTGATTTATTATTGCTCTAGATCTCTCTTTCAATAGAAAATTGCCTTTGAGCTACCAGTCCAACAGCACTGTAACTCGTAACACCTCCTCGCCATACATACATGACTATGTAATTCTCTCCTCCACTACTTTAATCTGCATATTTTAATGGCTCGTCATGGAAAACTGCACTTGGTGGGACAATATGAATCACTGAAACAACCTATTTGGTCATCAGCAGAATATGTGAATGATACAGAGAAGAAGCGGAGAGAAGAATGGTGTTGAATGTTTTTGACTGCAAACTGTAATTATAATAAATACTATGTTATGAATTATAATTATAAATATAGAGCAAAAATGGGAAATAACGGATTGGAATGGTGTTGGAGTGGAGTGATTTCAGAATGCACTCCGCTCCGCTCATGTACTCCAGTCATCAGAAGGTTGTGACATCCCTCAGCTGTGACATTCTGTTAGCATTTAATCATCAAGTGTGCAGAGACAATTCAGGGGAGACTCTAAAAGTTCATCATCCATCGTCCCTGGACTGGCTTGTTATCCATGTCATAGACAGAACATTTATGATTCAGATTTATTAGCCTTGACCCGGCGGATTATTACATAGAACTGTGCAATGTCAGGATGGTGTGATGAGTGAAAAGAGGCCTCTGATCAATACTGCTCAAGTGCTCTCCATTTAGGTAATGGACACAGAGTCATAACTATCCAATCTGGACAAAGTGCCATAGGGTCACAGGGTGATCCTTTGTGCGAGACAGGAAAGGAATTTTCACCCACGCATTGAGGTAGAGCGAGAAGTTGGTTCCTGCTTGAATTCCCGGCTCCCTACAATTTAACGCCATTCTCAATGGTGCTCCGACTGTAATGGGCCTTGAAGTTACGAGAGCGTACACAGCAGTGTCATTAATTTGTGGGTCAGTGTATTTGCTGTTATGCTCTTTTATTTTATTTTTTATTTTTTAAAGCAAATGACCAATATACAGACACCCACGTTTTTATATCAGTAGAATTTATAAATGAGCTTGCTGTATAATTTCAGTTAAACAGCAGAGCTATATAACAACTGTGTTTCCCCCGTGCTTGAAATTAAAATGGAAATCAAATGCAAACGCATAACCTGATAAACTAACAAATTTTCTTTCTTTTGCTCTTTGTCTCTCTATGTTTCTCCATTTCGGGTGACTTGTGGAATTTCCTGCTCAGGTAAGAGAAAGCAGATTCCTTCATGCCTAATATACTCTGTTGATATATAATTGCTTAAATAATATTCACCCTAGAAGCCCAAGGATAAAAGCTTGTGTATATTTTGTATGTATCATGTCAGACTGAGAACAAAAAAAGAGTGAACACTTCTCAAAGGTTTTTCATGCTAACATTAATGCAATAGCTATATTAACAACAAACAATATTTTTACAGCATTTATTAATCTTGGAAGATGTTATTTTCTACATATTTCTACATAAAAATATGTTAACATAGATGAATGCTTTAGGAGCCAACAATTAAGAACATTTTTAAATGTTATTATAAGTATAAAGTAAAATTAACCAAATAAATACTGTAAAAAGTACTGCTAATACTTTAATAATGCATAAACTAACAATCTTATTGTAACTTGTTAGCAAAAATAATTTTCCTAAGCAGTAATTTTGCCTTGTTGTCCAGTAAAAATATCTAAACATTTTTAAAACAAGATTAGTTTAGAAGCTTAAGAAAAAAAATGCATCTTGGATTATTTTTCAACCCAACCCATTTTTTTTAAGCATAAATTTTAAATTTAGTGAGGTTTTATGCTTAAAACAAGTAACCTTAATATATACAGTATATTATTTGAAAACAAGTCTTAATACCTTAAACAACTATGCTAAATTCATAAATTAATCCTGTTTGAAGAATGTTTAGACATTTTTACTGGACAGCGACAATAATATTCTGATTTTAAAAATTATTTTTTAGCAGTGTGCCACCGTTTACGCCCTGTCAGTCATAATGGATTAGTTAATCTTGTTCCTCACAGGTAGAAGTTTCCCCTGTTTAACAAAACAGCAAAACATGTTTGCCATTAGACAACATCTGCGGCGTGTTAGCTCCATTCAGTAAAAACATGTGGAAGCCTTGTAATAAATAAGCAGCCCATGGCCGCCCGCTAACAAGCCCAAGCCCAACAACATGCATTAGCCATGCCACGCTCTCTGAAAGAATGCCATGCGTCTGGAACACCAACCAGCCACAGAGACACGGAAAGCAGATGTGCATTGGCCGGAGGCTCATCTGGCTCCCCTCTCTGAACCTGCGTGATGTGGGAGTTATTGATGGGTAGCCACCGTGTGCCGGCAAGCGGTGCGGTCATTAGCGAGGTACTGGTGAGAAAGAAAGAGAGAGAGAGAAACAGTGGGAGGGTAAATGTAGGAGTGTGTGGGAGAAAAAAAAACAAGTCTTTCAGGACTCATTCATCAAATAGGTCCACGGAACTCGTCTCTGGACATGATTTTTAGACAGACTGAGAGAGTGTGTGAATAAAAATCATGGGTACATGGCATACACTCTCTGTCTATCAGTCCTCACCTCTCAGGAGATAACAGATAGTCCTGAAAGAGGGGCTGTGCTTTATGTCAATAGTCAACTGTTTTGTTTCAGGATTATAGAGGTTGAAGAAAGAAGCGCATACACCGTCCTTTGGGACTGATGCTTTGTCTGTCAGAAAACTAAGGTCTGGCGTGTCTTTTATATAAGGCGCCCATTTAACACAGCTGTCTGAAGTTGTTTTCTGTTCGTGCGCATTTTGTTTCATGCGGAATTGATTCATTCAATATATTTTTATAGCTCTGCCGAATTTCTTATAAAAATTGAGTCCTCTCCCTTTGAAAGTACATCGTTGTTTTATTTTGGTTTGGGTCTTGTAGAAATCTGACCTTATTTGCTATTTTGTGGTTTGTGAATTCATATGCTCTGCTGTTTTACCCTCTGTGCTCACTTTAATAGGTCGTTTTTCTTAGATTTAAATATCAGGCAACTTTTACTTAAATTGAGCATTAGAGCAACTGTTGGGCCAGCTGCCCTCCCTTGGGCCCGTGGAGGGGTCATGAAGAGTTCTTGCCCGCTTAGGTCAGGGTTGGAGGTGTGGAGAGATGAGACTTTGAGCTGAACCACAATCAGGGCTCATTGGTGCATCCTGCATTCCCACCAGCCCGAGGTGTCCATCTGAAGAGACAAACTGTCAACGCGGAGGGTCCTCTCCTGGGCCGCGGATTAAATTCCCACATTCCAAAGATAAATGTAGGGGTCAGTCCTCAACGTTGTGGAGGCTGCAAAACATTTGCAGGTCTGCTAACGAGGGTGTGCTAGCTAAAACGCAGATATGCTTATCTCCTTTTCATGTGTCATTGACAATATCTGTTTGTGTCCACCTGTCATGGACGACTTGAAGTCCTCTCATGGAGGAGTGGGTGTTTGGGGCCCTAGCTGCAATTTTTTAAGTTTCTAAATTATACAATATTGAAAGGAACCATTTGCTCAGAAAAAAAAATTATTATGGTTTTCATGTTGTTGTTTTTTTTCCATAGAATAAAAAAGTTATCTTGCCATTGTGGGAGTTTTTTTGGATAACAAAGACGTTACACATTTCAGTCTGCAGGAAGTGCCAATCAACAATACATTTTTTGTAAGCTTTTGTACAGGTTACAAATTACACTCATATTTTGAGTGTGATTCATCGGCCAAAAATGAAAAAAACATAAAATAAACTGTTATTAACTGTAAAATCTGATATCGTGACAGTCCTATGCCATACGATAGATTTGTCTCATGAAAATACCTAAATTTAAATTTGTGGTGATTTTCCTCTCCATCATAGCTTTTAAAACTCATTTGCGCATGCGTTTAGTCAGCCTGGTCTTTTTACGTAAAATACATACGAATTATCATGAGATCACGTTGGTTTAGTTCAAACCGTCAAACATGGTATGTCACAGTTAGTCACAGAACATTATGCTAAACATCTCCTGTGGTATTCCAGTAAAAAACCATACAGGTTTGGAAAGACACGACTAAGTAATTTTCATTTTTTGCAAAACTGTTCCTGAGCTTTCAGGTCTCTGCAGCATCTGATTTTCACAGTGTGCCACAGCGAAACTGCCTGTGCATGATTCATGCCGATAAATGAATGCTATTGTGCTTATTCATTCTTTTGACCTCTCGCACCCTCACATACCTTCATTCATCTTCAAACATACATTCGAGCTCATTCCTAGAGTTTAAATTACTGGAAATTCTGAGCCGTACATGTCACAAATGTGCATGCTGAATCACACCGACATATCATCCTCAAACTTTCAGCACCGGCATCATTGGCACACTTCATTTCCTCGTTTTCTGTTTTTGCCTGCAGCGACGTGGCATCAGATCAGTTGGTTTAAGAAACATTCACACCTGGAACAGTGCTGTATTGTTTTGCCACACCTGCGAGCAAAAAGAGGCTTCCTCTTCTCCGTCTGGAGTCTGCTCCCATGAGACCGCAGCGTAGGCCATTGATAAAACGCCTGCTTTCTATCTCTATAAACTCTCACTAGTTGAGCTCATCCCTCTGGCCTGGTCTGACAACTCAGGCTCAGTTAAGACTTTTCCATGGCATTGATTCCTGTTAACTTACGAGCGTATGTGTGGAACACGGCTTATTAGGCGTGAATGGAGGCAGGGACGTGCTGGGGAATGTGTTTGTGTTTGGAAAGCTGCCTGACACTCATTTGTGAGGCAGTGAAAAACATTGGCAGCCTAGAAGTGCCTGAGCCGACTTCCCGGTCTCGTATTTCAAATCCTCTTAGATGAGGAAGATGATAGTGCTGTGAAATGGAGATGATTATGTTTACTCTAAACAATGCCTAACAACATGCACAGGGATTTTCTTTAAAGCTCGGAGTCTGTGGCATTATCTCCTAGTTGAACACGGTTTGGAGCGTCACATGTGGTGTTCTCACCCATTTTTACCTTGCATTACTGGTGGTGCGTTGTTTTTGGTTGACTTTACAGTTGTAAACAGTCCTTTAAGCCTTTAAATCTCCATCGAGAAAGAGCCATTTATCTCTACCTGTTGAGTGACAAGTATAGACTCAGAAAAAAAGAGTGTACTGAAAAGAGAATAAGCTCTTTCTATGCATGCTAGGGTGTTTCTTTTGAGGCTTCTGTCATTTTGAACTCATGTTGGCATTTTCGAGCCCTTCACAGAACTGGAATTCACTAAACCTCTTTTCAATTCATCTGTTTACATTCGGATTTGAGGAAAATAGCTATACATGGCGTTTGTCCTCAGTAAGAGGTGTGTTTGTCTGCAGGTTGACATGTTTGGTCGAAATGGTGTCAAATGGCTCAGCTGGAGTGACCGAAATAAGAAAGACCTGGCAACCCACATATAAGCCTCCACACAGCACACCGATGCTCATTAGGCATTGACAGCATCTTCAGAAAGACATGAAAAGAAAGCGAGTGTGAAACTTTGGCAGTACGGACTCTGTATGGGGTCTGGTCACTGGCATATGTAACTGGATCCTTTGGCATGATAATTTACTGTAGCTTGACAATATATATAAGAGTTGAGCTTTTTATGTCCCTTAACGTGCCTTACATCTGTTTGGCATTTAAAACTTGAGACTTAAGACTTAGTTTTCCCCAAAATGCACTTCAGGAATAAATAAAACATTCGGGTTTTACAGCTGCGTCTTCGTCTTGTTGCCAAGCTTTATTCTGAAAGGCCTGAAGGTCCAAAACCTGAACAGGAAGTCTTAAATTCAGGGATGTGGAGGAGGAGTTTGTGCAGCCAGATGGTGCTACATACTGATTAAACCCTGGATCTTTGAACCCCATAGATCTCTCCAATTAGCCATTGTGTGGAGGACAGAGTGAAGTGGAGAGGGCCAGGAGGCCCCCTGTGAGTCCTTAAGCCCGGCTTTGTCACCTGACACTTCCCCCGTGCTAACAGGCCTGCAAGAGTCTCTTCAGAAGACTTTAAAACATTCGAGTGGGTGAATTTCAGTGTGACAAGTGTAGAGGGACAGGAGCCAGCAGGCACAGAGGAATGCTAGGACTCTGCGCTCAATGCAGGAGGAACAGCACGAGTGTGCGAATGCATGTGTCTTTGTGCGCTTTCCCTGTGTGGGTGAGAAAGCTCAATGAATGTTTGGATATCGCTCCTCGGTTGCTAGAGCTTAGGTTCTTCCTACAGATTTTTAAATGTTTCCGGTGTCCCACATTATATCTGATAGTTGAGTCATTATATGAAACGGGTGCCTTTTGTAGTTTGATAAAGTGATTTTTTTTTTAAATAATGTTTGGTATGATTATAACATTCTACCAAATAATGTGTTTAAATATATTAAATACTATTAATATAAAAATAACGTTTTCAAAATATGTTATATTAAATAAGACATTTGCCATATGAAGCAATCTATCTGTATATATATATATTTATTTATTGCATATTTATTTATATAATTATTTTTTATTTATATTTATTAATATATGCTAGGAAAAGAAATATCCACTTTTCAATTGTCAGTTGTTCACTATACAAATTCATTATAACATTTTATCATTGTCCCCTTTTGTCTGTCTGTCTGTCTATCTATCTGTCTGTCTCTCTATCTATCTATCTACCTATCTATAGATGAGGGACACAAATGTCACCGGATCTGTTGAATCCCCCTAATTTTCCCATGCTTTATGTCCCTCTTTGACCTCTCCTGTTTCTTTTTATAAATCCTGACATCTGTCCTCCATCATGTAGTATAGTGTCAAATCTCTTGTTAATGCTGACCTGCTTTCAATTAGTTTGGAAAGTAAAGAGGATTAGCTCTGTTTTACCTGCTGCATCATTGGTCTGCCTGTGACAGCACTGCTTAAGATCTTTCACTGAGTCCATCAATACTGTGCAGGGCAGCTTGCCAAGACCTGTTTCTCAAATAAGCCCGTGTTCCATTCACACTCGCTCAGAATGCAACCCATACCTGCCTTTGTGCATACCAGGCTCCAAGTCAAATACACACACACACACACACACACACACATACAGGTAAATCCCACTTACCACCCATCTGTAAACTTCACCCTCCTTCAATATGTTGACTGTGAGTGATCGCTTCTCCTTCTGGGGCTAAAAGTAATTCCTCTGAAGGGTAAATAAACTGGGAAAGCCTTTGTCTAGTTAACTCAAGGTCAGCAGAAATTGACCAACAGACTGCTCTCTATACCTGTTGAAAGAAAAATTCACTCTTGATTAAGTAGAAACCTGAAGCCTTTCGAAACAAACAAGAATGTTTCCATTACAACACTTTAAGGACCATACGTATTCATCAAATGTTATTCAAAAGGCTTTAGTGCACTAGCGTAAAACCTAAATACCAAAATATAACGCCAGTGAAATTGCTCTCAGAGTCATTCTACAACTAAACAAGGATCTGCGTGTTGAGTTCCTGTGTTGATAGATGCTCGGAGAACAGCCTGTTGAGAACCGCTGTATGCGTGTTAAGTGCACACTAAAAACTCAGTAATGTCTGTTGACTGACGCCTGTTCGCACCAGTTTCATGCTTCCAACAGCCCTCTGGATGCTGCGGTTTGCAGAGCGAGGCCAAGTTGCTATCTCTTCATACATCACTAAATAGCTCGTGCTGACATTGAACCTACACAAAAGCTGATGCCCATGCTTTTCTTAGAAACACATAATAAATAGCTCCCCCACCACATATGATTGTGCCCATTGAAAATTATCCATTGTTAATAACAGAGCAATTGTAAAACCTGTTTTATTCATTGTAGCAGAATAAGTCTTTATTATGTGGGGTCAAGGAGGCCTATTCAGGCAAAAACTGTAATACAGTCATCTGTCCGTTTCCATGTGGGGATGAACATGCCTGTCATTCAAAGAAGTTGTGTATTAATACACCGCCCGCACTAAGTGTTAGCCTTGCCACCTCCTCTCCTGGCCTCCCTCTTATGCTGTCTGAAGGCCAAGGCCACTCCATCAATCTGTTAAAGCGACAACAGTTGAGGCCTTAGCTGTCTAACAATAGCAAGGTAACTACCACATACATGAGACCACAGATTAAATCTGGCACTGTGCTGGGATGCTAATCACTTTAGCAGGCCCAGACAGGCCACCGAAGACACAAATATGGATTATGATATTGACAGAGGACATTAATCGGGGTTGATGCCATATTTAATTTGATGGGACTGCAAACGAGGCTGTGAGCTAGTTGGTTGTATAATTTACATACTTTTACACACATATTTTTTTCTATAAATTTATTCGAATTATCCAACAAAGTGTATATAACAAAGTATTGAGATGAAATTTTGTTATTGACCAAATACTTATTTTCCACCATAATTTGCAAATAAATTCTTTAAAAATCCTACAATGTGATTTTCTGGATTTTTTTTTCTCATTTTGTCTCTCATAGTTGAGGTATACCTATGATGAAAATTACAGGCCTCTCTCATCTTTTTAAGTGGGAGAACTTGCACAATTGGTGGCTGACTAAATACTTTTTTTCCCCACTGTATATGTATTGACAATTTTATAATATATTATATTATATTATATTATATTAACACCAATGTACAAACCATCAAACAGGCTGTACTTCCATCCTTCATAGCTCCATTTCCATTACATTTGACATCTACCCTGAATTATGTTCAACTTGACCAAATCAGATCAAATTCTACATACATTCAGGGAATTTAGCATGACACTCACCTTTGCCAAATATCACTCGTCTTTGTTCAACAAAAACATCTCTGCCATGGATTGGTTACCATTGCATGGCAGCCTCTAATTCATAACTTCAAAGAGTACCGCAGTGTTCCATATTCCATCATATTCCACTTCATAATCCAGGATGTTATGTTGTGATGTCAATCACACAACTACAGCCCATAATAAATATTTTCCTCATGAGGACTTGTTGAACTTGGAGCCCTTGGCTCTTGAATGCAGATAGCAGAGGAAGCACCCGGAATGAAAGGAAAGCTCTCCCTCCACTAAAAACATAAGTTCAGTCAGACACGGAACGTCTTGCCGAAGAGAAATATATACTCAACTCACTGTTTATTAGCTCGATCACGGAGATAAGAAACATCTGTGTCACGGTTCCATCCTTTCATCTTCAGTTGAGACCAAGGCAGGAACACCCTGCTCTGATTTATGGAAAGATGTTCTTGTTTTACTTTAATCACCTGTCATCATGTGGAGATTCTAAATCCTGCTGATTATATGGGCTGGGGCTGCCCATGCCCAGACTGCCTCAGTGGAGGGAAAATTAACTTTCCCGAAGGGTTCCTTCCCAGAATGCTATTTGGCGATGCTGTCCGTACAACACAATATGTGGTGCATCAGTGAGCTAATCCTTCCCGGTCAGTATGAGACGAATTCAAATGAGGTCTGGAGGTATTTCTCGTCCAAAGCAATATCTAGAGACCATATCTAGTCAATACCACTGGTGAGACATATGGTACATGCATACAATTTTTCCCCCCAGGGAATACATATTCAGCTTTTTTTTTTCGTTGCAGACAGCCATTTCTGGGGTGGTATTATGGCACACTGATGATATCAGATAGTAATACCATGGTACTGTTTGATTAGGGATGTCCTGAACTATACAAATAGATCTTAGAAGCACGAAATGTTAATTTTAAAGGGATTTCAAATTTACATTCTCTCTTGAAGTCATGTGTAAAGATTTTAAATCATTCTCCTAAATTATGGTCGCATGCTTTTTAGTTATACTCATCATTTTCTCTCTGTGTGTGTGTGCGTGTGGCTGTTTGTTGGCTCTCAGCCCTGCAGGGTGTGTTGGCTAATGGAGGAGGCTCTGACAGGGCCGCTGAGGGTTCTGATGAACTGGGTTGGATGGGGGAGATTGAGAGCACCAGGTGTGGGGGGGCCTGAGTGAGCACAGCATGCTTGGCACTCTGAGGGGGCTCTATGTTTAGATGTTACATTACGTTACATGTGCTGTTTTTTCTGGCGCTGCTGCGTTTGTTGAAGGTAAAAACGCTTCCATGCCAGCCTCTAGGCCACCCTCACTCTCTCTGCCTCCAATACTAATATAAAAACAGCATAGTTGGTCAGTGTGTGTAGTGTTTTAGATGCTGGTGGTCCTCATCATGGGATGCTGATGTGCTTCTGTCTCCACCAGGCTGCTTACCCAGCTTTTTTTGGTCAACCCTATTGAAATAATCATAATAATAATAATATACATTTTATAGAAAAATATTATATTGACATATTCTGTATAAAAATTGTGTAACACTTTAATTTAATGACCAGTTCTCACTATTAACTAGTAGCTTATTAGCATGCATATCATTAGCACATTGGCTGTTTATTAGTACTTATAAAGCACATATTAATGCCTTATTCTGCCTGACCATATTTTAGATCTCTTAATCCTACCCCATACCTAAACTTAAAAGCTACCTTACTAAATATTAAAAAGCTGCAAATTAGGGGTTTATTGAAGCAAAAGTCATAGTTAATAGATAGTCTTTAGTGAGAACTGGACATTAAAATAAAGTGTGACCAAAAATGTTTACATTTTAAATGTAACAATATTGTATATGTAATATTTTATCATAAACATTGTAAATATATATTTACATTAGGCTGTAGGTGTGTGTATATAGACTTCTGTTAAAAAGTTTGGATTTTGTTTTAAGAAATAGGTACTTTTATTCAGCAAGGATACATTTAAGTGGCTGTAAAGACATTTATAATGTTACAAAACTATCATGATGTATCATGAAAATATTTGCAACAAAAAATATTACACAGCACAGCAGTTTTCAAAAATAATAATAGGAAATGTATCTTCAGTAGCAAATCAGCATATTAGAATGATTTCTGAAGAATCATGTGACTCTGAAGACTGAAATAATGGCTGCGGAAACTTCAGCTTTGCCATCACAGGAATAAATGTAAAAAAGATATGTTTATTTTTGTTGTGTTTTAAATATGGGTCATGTGAATCAGAATCTTAGCCTGAGTAGTGCTTCCTTATGAGAGACTAGTTGTATTTTCAGGGAAGCCAGACAGTCACCATACCTTCTTCGCCCACTCTTTTCTCTCATCTCGTATGGTCTCACAACGCTATGCCACCCTGATGATACATTAAAGTGTAACTTTCTGGAAAAACACCCTGGTAATACTCCCACACAGGACTTTAATAGGACATAAACGAAACGTGTTGTGCTTTAGACTATTTTAAGTCACCTGTAAATCAGTGGGAGAGCATTGTGGACAATTAGCAACGGTTTCTGATTGAAGCCAGACTTTGTGGCTTGCTAACTGCTGCTCCTCTACTTTTAATTGATTCAACATTGTCTTGATTCAGTGCAGAGCAGCTTTGCCCAAGGCACTGTAAAACGACCCGGGCAGTTCAAGGCGCGCAATGGCCCCTCTGGGAGAAGTCAGATCTCCAGCCTGCTGTGGAAGGCAGGTTCATGTGTGCTTAGATGTCCGTAGTCTGACTCTTACCCTTTCCTCTCTCTTGCTTGTGCTGCTGAGCTGTTGCTTGTTTGTTTTTCTCAACAAATAATTTGTTCTTCGCATTTGTTTGTTCGGTGTATAAATTTCATGTCACACACTCACTAGATAAACGACCCCAGGGTCACGCTGTCATTCTATTCGTTCTCTTTTGAATATGGAGGCCTTCATTAATAATGGCCGATCCATGACCTCTGACCCTAGTTCTGACCTCACGTGGTCTCAATGTTGCATTAAGGACACTAGAGTATATTTGGTGCCAAGCACTCATGTCAATCTAGTTATTTGAGATCTGTAAAGCATCTACTCAATATTCAGTTGCAGCAGTAAAGAGGATCCACTCAAGATAATGAGATTTTCAATCTAAACAAGCATGGTATTTATAAGTAGTATGTCTGCTTGCACTCGTCCATGAAGTTCACAAGGCCACAGGGTGTCCCATATGCAATCTTTCGCCAAGCCCACATTAATACAGACACTTCTAGGGTTGGGTAAAAATACTGATTTTCTCATTCTCAATACTGATTCTTAAAGGGACAGTTCACCTGAGAATGAAAATTCTGTGTTCGTTTACTCACCCTCATGTCATTCCAAACCTGTATGCTTTTTTTTCTGTGGAACAGATAGAACAGATAAATATTTTCTGTTCTGCAGAAGGTTTAGAATGACATGAGGGTGAGTAAATGATCACAGAATTCATTTTTGAATATTTATGTTTACGTTTTTTCCACCAGTGTAACCTGATTCCCCCCAAAATTACTATTTTGTTTTTTTAATTGTTTAAAAACTGAACACTGAGATTTTTTTTTACATATGTAACCAAACTGACATTACTGAAATATACCCAAAAGAAATCAGAACTCAATCTAAATGAATCAAAATCAGAATCAAGTTGAATTGAGAGATTGTGAATGCCAGATATGAAGGTCAGCCGTTTAGATACATTTGTTTGTGTGTATTTATGAACCCATAGGATTAACCATTGTTTGATGAGTGACATATACCATACGGCACTCCACTAATCACAACGACACAAGAGCGGAACGATTAACCTGTGGCATCGTGAATACTTTCCACATATCATACTTGTTAGACAAGTACAATCTCATCCAAGACCGATAGTCCCGTTCTCACTCACTCATGTTCGGTTGCTTTCTTCTATCCACACATCCGTCCACAAATATCTATACCTAAACCCAAGCCTTTTTTTTCTAATCTACTGCTGAATGTCCTTTTCCAATGTTTCTGAAATATGGACATGCCTCCCACAAACACCAATATGTTTTTAATGTAGAGAACCATATATCTTGTCTCTTCAAGAAAATTTCACAAGGAGTGTTTTCCATGGGAAACTCACAGAGAGGTGGCTCTTATATGCCTTTTTTTCTCCCCTCCTTCACCTTCATCCGTCTTTTGAGGCGTTTGCCAAGCCAGCACAGCTTGAAGTCCTGGCAGGCCATTGTTTGTCTGTGATGTTAATGCTTCTGGGCAGACATTCTTTTGGAAGGGGTGAATGAGTGATATCTGAGGCGTTGGGAGATGTACTGTTGCCTCCCCACTGAATGATGGGACAACTGCTCCACGGCTGGCCCGAGAGCTGTAACCCGAGGAGGAGATCCTCCATCTGTGCCACTGTGAAAGGCCTGGAGGGCTCAAGGCTTAGCTGACCTACACCCCTGGGAGTCACGTCAGTCATTGCCTCAAGCGCGCCCTCTGCAGGAATTTGTAAGGGGGTGCGCCTAAAGGGATAGTTCACCCCAAAATTACTCACCCTCATGTGGTTCCAAACCTGTAAGACATTCTTTTTTCTAAACACAAAAGGAGATATTTTGAAAAAATGTTTTGTCCATACAATTAAGTCAATGGAGTCCAAAACAACATCTGCAAAATGTATTCTTTTGTGTTCCATATAATAAAGAAAGTCATAGAGGTTTGGAATGTTGGAGCATTTGAATTGTCATTTTGGTGAGTTTTCCCATTAAAAAACAGTAATGATGTTTTGTCCTGAGGCATGTCTATGTCAGCTTGATATTTTTGCCCATTTCTTCAGTTCTAGGGAAAATAAATGCCAGCTTCTTAGAGTTCTTTTGATTTAATTGGCTTCCATTGGAAATTCTTGAGTAAAGAGCCTCCTTCATTTTTCATTGCATTGTTAAGTCTGAGGAGTCTGACCTTGGGATGAACCAACTTTAATCATGTATTCCATGAGCCCTCTGCCTCCCGGTGTCCTGCCTTTCTCTAGACTCAGGTCTGCCCGGTCATCACCCATAACCCTCTGCTTGAACACGTAGAGAAAGAGCGATGGAGAGAATCAACTGAATAGGAGGATTATCGTTATGGGAGGTTTTTGTTGTAGGACTTGTTCTGATGCAGCCATGTGCCATGTTTGTGTTAGTAGCCTTGATAGAAACAGCTAATGAGCTTCTTTTTTAATCCTAATGATGAATTGGCACAGCATTGTGTGGTTTATTGACCAGCTGGCCCATCGCTCTTCAAGCGCATGAAAGAAAGCCCAACATTGATGAGCTGTTTGTCTGTTATTGGGTTTAATGGGGTCAAATCTCTTTATAACCCACTGGAGCTCATCTGATACATATTGAAAATGAAATGCTGAGGTGGCATTTGATTGATTTTTCTGACACGGACATAGAAAAGCACTCTGTTGCCTTTAGGTGTTGTTGTCCAGAGAGCTAATATGTTGTTGTCTGGTCCTCTAACTTTGTGACCCAGGGGAAATAGTTATTTAGTATCATCTAGCAGAGATATTTCACATGATAGACAGGTGAAAGGACATGAGCTTGGACTCAAATCACATTTCACAGTGTATTTATGTGTTTGGCAGATGCTTTTATCCAAAGTAACTTACATTGCATTGAAGATTAACTTCTTTTTTTTTATCTGTTCACGCATTCACGTGAAATTAACCCATGACCTTTGCGTTGATAGAGCCACGACTCTACTATTTTGTGACTAATTTAGACTAACTTAGTTTAAGACGATGAATGAAAAAAGGGTGACACTCTAAAGTAAGGGCCAATTTGTTTACAATAGTTAATGCATTAGGTATCATGAACTAACAATAATGTGCAGCAGATAATGTAAATATACTGTTGATATTGTTTATTGTCAATTCATGTTTGTCCATAATACTTTAAATAATATAAAATTACACTACAGTTCAAAAGTATGGGAAATTAATACAGCAAGGATGCATTTAATTGATCAAAAATGACATTTGTAATGTTACAAAAGTAAATAAATTCTGTTCTTTTGAACTTTCTATTCATCAAAGAATCCTTCAAAAAATGTATTATTGTTTCTACAAAAATATTATGCAGCACAACGGTTTTCAACACTAATAAAAATAAGTAATGTTTTGACTCCAAATTAGCATATTATTGAAGGATCATGTGACACTGAAGACTAGAGGAATGGCTTCTGAAAATTCTGATTTGCCATGACAGGAATAAATTACATTTTAAAATACTGTAAAATAGAACACCATTATTTTTGTAAGATACATCTGTCAAAAACAATAAATCTCACCACCTCAAACTTGTGGTGTAACAAATGGTTTGGAATAACTTGAAATGTAAAATATTTGCTGGTATATGTAAAATTTTAATTAACCAACATTTATAAATGCTAGTTTATTAAAGCTAATGCATTTGTGTTAAATAAATTACCTAAGTTTTTCTTGTTTTGTAATGTTTTCCGTGATCCAGTGCTCTGGACACCAGTTTTGGAAAACTGTAGAACTGTGTTGAATTTTGTCAATACTAGACTGAATCATTCCACTTTAAAAGATGACAGGAAACACAAGAAGCCAGTAAATTTAAATAAGGAAATAGCTTTGTTTTTGCCAGTACCCAATGACAAAGTAAAAAGACGTTTGCATGTTACACACTTTCAAATGCCAGATTTTGAGTTGGAAACATTGGACTGTGTGATCACTCAGGAAGTATGTTTTTCACAGCTGAGATTTTGCTTTCCATTCAAATGATGTAGCTCCCAAGAGTAGTAAACAATAGTTGTTCAAAAAAGCCCTAGTGCTTGCAGATTTTGAGCAGCATCTATACACATCCACACACTCTGCACACAAACCACCGCCAAGCTGGCCAAACCTACAGGGAAACTCAGTATTCCAGCAGTGCGTTTGAAATCCACATAATGATAATCTGATAGGTCTCGAGCTCCATCTGCTCTCAATAGATTTTATTGTCCGTAATGTATGGAAATCTTTATGTCAGTGTGCCCAGCTGTGCTTCTGTCCACAGCAGGATCGCAATGCTAACCTCATATTAGCCTGGAAGCTCATCTGGCTCTCCCCAGGGTTCCTGCTGGGTGTCCACTAGCTTTACACCTTGAAAATTCCCACCGAATCCTGGGAGTCCTTCGCGTTTAATCCAGTCACCTGCCCACGTTCGCTCATTTTTGGTGTAAATATAATATTTTTTGCACTGACTCTAAACATAGCTGACCTGAGCATATCCATCTTCACTAAACTTTTATGGAGCCTATGGGAGTCTATGTTTTTTAAATCACTTTCTTGTCGAAATGATGTCGCACACATTCCATTGACATTCACATTTGGTTAGATGTAAATCTGGAATAGTTGGCCGTTTTGGCACGAGAGATGCACATTTTTTCTTCTAAAACATTCCTCGGAGTGCCATATTTCAAGCTGTCATCTCTCGCCCATGGAAAACTCATTCTTTCAGGCGTATTTAAAGCATCCACGTCAACGACAGGATTATGAATTTTCCTTGTGATCCTCAGTGAGCCCTAGCGGACTCGGATTGGATGATTTACGTGCTTTCACATTTGCGGTAATTGCTCTCAAATAAGTGGCTTCCTCCAGAAGTGGCCTTTCTGTGAAGTAGGGCCTCGATGGCTCGTAAAACATACGAATGAGAGTAACTGAATCGCTAATATTTCATATCATATATACTCACTGCGGCCTCTTGCTTTTCTTTTTGTCACAGGTTCTACCGAGGAGACTACCACATTGATGTATGCATTAACGATTATTTGGACGTATACTGTCCCCACGACATTGACACGGTCCCTGAGGAGAAAACGGAGCACTACGTCCTCTACATGGTCAACTACGATGGCTACAGCTCTTGCGACCACACGGCGAAAGGTTTCAAGCGTTGGGAGTGTAACCGGCCCTACTCGCCCAACGGCCCGCTGAAGTTCTCTGAGAAGTTTCAGCTTTTCACACCATTCTCACTAGGATTTGAATTTCGGCCAGGCAGAGAATATTACTATATCTGTGAGTATCATGTTGATTTTTCTTTCTTTTTTGTGTGTGTTGAAGTGATTTGTATATCAATGATGTTTTATGATTTTTATATCCAAAACCAGACGCTGTGCATGTTAAATAGATTTGTAAGATTGGCTTTCCGTTTATACATGGAAAAAGTTGCATTGCCTGGAAAATGATGTTGTATTAGCGTCCTCACAGAGGATAACGCAACTCAAGTCTTGCATTTAATGGTATACTTTTATGACAAGTGTCTGATTACGAGCATTAAGGAAACGAAGGCATTGCCAAGTATGACTTTGTTTTTCAGGAGTCTTGGCAAACAGGCTACAAGGAAAACATGAACCTCAGGGAAAAACATCTTGGTTTTCCTCTAAAGAGTCTTTGTTACAAACTCCTAGTCTCAACTTTCGTTTGCTCGTGAGAGGGTTCTTAAAAACAAGCATCTAAACCCATGTTTTTACAACTGGAGTCAGATCCCTACAGGGCGGGAGTGGGAAGACAAAATAAGGCACAGGAGTGGTCCGACTGCTTGGACTGCTCAGGGCCGTGATGGGTTCATTTATGCCGGCGCACACAGGAGATGTGGAGCGTTTAATTTGGCGGAATCCGACCTGATGATCTGACTTATCTCATGGGCGCATAAAACGATGGACATGTTTTTATGACATGTGAAAGGAAGGAATAGGAGAATGAAGAGGGAGAAGTAATAGAAACAGTGGATAAGTACATGGAGACTGAGAAAAAAGACAGATTGGAATGCACGGTACATAGCATTTAGGGGTTAGATCCCAGCAGGAGATATGGATGTTTTGCATGAATGTGGTTGTCTATCTGAGATGTTGCAACATAGTAAAATTTACTTTTTTTCCCCGAAGGCCTGTGAGTAAGAATAATAGGATGGGAAACATCTCGACTGAAGTGATGGAGCTGTCAGATACTATGAGGGGTTTTACAGTTAATGCGAGTTGGAAAACAAGGATTCATAGCACACACGTCTCACTGTGTGACTCAGTGTCATGATTCCACTGTTATGGGCTCTCTCAAGAGAAGAGGAAGTTTCTCCATTTGTACGGAATTACGAGTAAAGGAAACAAAATAAACAGCATGCCAGTCTGCTCAAGTTGAAGCATAGCAGTTTAGAGTGATTGCACAATGTTATCTCAAGTAGACAGCGGCTTTCAGTAACCTTGATCATATCACAAACTGTTTTAAACTAGAAATAGAAAGCAGAAAATATTTGAATATATTGTAATACCAAGCTATTTGAATAAAGAAATCAGGAAGGGGGCCAACACTTTTTCACACCACTGTATATGCATAATTAAATAAAATAATACAATTTAAATAGCATATTATTATTATTATTATTTTGCTTTAGTATTTCTCTTTTTTTAACAGCTTATAATATAAGGAATTTAAGGGGAAAAAATTGTAATTAAAAATAAATTGTTTTTTTATATAAATTGATATTTTTTACTGTAAAATTTGTACAGTATTATTTACAATTAACAATATGTACCATTTCATTTTCTATTATTATTTTAGCCATTTTTGTATAATTTGATACATTTTGTCTAGAAAATAATTTCACAAAATGTATGTTGATATTTTGCTATAAAAACAGTTGCTGTTTTTATATTTAATTCATTTATTTTTTTACACAATTTGATACTGTATATAAAATATTTGTATATATATTTAAAAATACATCATGTAGCCAGAGGCAAAAAAAATCTATTAATTTTAAGTCTATTTTAACCAAGTTTTCCTGAATCATTCTCTTCATTAGTTTGATGTCTGCCTGTCATGATTTGGTTAGACAGAATGTCTTTGTTAGCTGGTGTGGTTGCTAATCATTCTGAGTGAGGGGTCGCTCCAGGAGAGCAGAGGGGTAACAAGCGCGGGCTCTGTGCTGTCAGTCAGCGTGCCCGGACCACTCAGGAAGCGATCAAGGGGGATCAGAGGGCCCAGCCCTGCAGGTCAAATGTGAACATGCTCTGATGGCTGCAGTTGAACTCACAATCCTGAACGGCTCTAGGCAGCATGTTTTTCCAATATGGCCAGTGTGGAAGTCTGATCTTAATCTCAGAGGATAGAAATCCAATTTCAAGGGAAGGTTTTTAGTCGGCCTCTCCCTCCTGCGTGAGCGGGGCCAACGATAGTGCAGGCTGTCTGATATGAGCCCGCTTCAAAAGCCCACGACTGCTATTTGTAGTCTAGTCCCTCCATCTTCATAATGCTGTAAGGTAAACCAGAAACATTCCCACTTTGTGCTTAAAGCAAGACCTGATTTGTAGCTTTGATAAGAATCCTGTACTTTGCGGTTTGCTTATAAGTGGCGTAGTCGCTACCTGAGCCAAAACTATTCCCCGCATTACAAAGCGCTCTCAAAGCACTCAAGAATGCGTGAGAAAATAGATAGGTGTGCGTCTTAACTCAAAGACAGAGCATCAATCCATCTTTCCCTCATTTATCAGACTTCTCGGTTACATCGCATCTGATCTCTCAACTCATAGCTGGAATAGTGGTGTCTGGGAGGTTTATTGCCCCTGGCTGGCTCGGGTGGAGAACTACACAGGGATCTGGTGTCGGCCGTGTGGGAAAGGAGACGTGGATGAGCAGCCCGGGCCATGACAGTGTAGAGTGTCTTTGAATAAGCAGAGTTGTTGTAATAGTCTAGTCTTAATGTCTGCCAATGAGAGGTCAGTTACATGCCGCATGCTGACAGCGAGGGAATTCTGATGACTGACAGAATGAGAGTTTGTCAAATAAGCCACCCATGAAATCATCTTAATACGGCCGAGACTGTTGATTATTGTCACCGTTTATGTTAAAAAATTTCAGCGAGAGCCTTGAAATTAGAGATGTGTCTTTCATACTGGCATTGAGCATTCAGGCAGTCACATTTACAGTAATTAAGGTCCAAAATGAACACGTCAAGTGCAATTTATAAGCAAAATGGCTTTGATGAGTAAATGAGTTACTTGCCAATGATGGGTAACTTTATAAGGAACTGTAAGAGTAACAGCCTGTCCTTGAACAAAACTGTTTACTAAAGAAACGTGAAATATTTCTTGTGATAGTGATAAAAGTGATAGTCCACCCCAAAATGAAAATTCATTCATCATTTACTCACCCTCAAGTTGTTCCAAACATGAGTTTCTTTATTCTGTGAATCATAAAAGATGATGATTTTAAAGGGGTCATATGACGTTGCTAAAAAGAACATTATTTTGTGTATTTGGTTGTATTTGGTGTAATGAAATGTGTCCACATACTGTAAATTATTGTTTCTCCTCTATGCCCCGCCTTTCTGAAACGCGTCGATTTTTACAAAGCTCATCGTTCTGGAAAGCGAGGTGTGCTCTGATTGGCCAGCTATCTAGTGTGTTGGGATTGGCCGAATTCCTCAAGCGTGTGACGGAAATGTCATGCCCCTTACCATACTGTGATGCCGTGTCCCGGCGCGACGAGACAAAACCAATAATACCCATTATAAATGAGGCATTTGTTGCATCCAGTGGGGACTTAATTACTGATTATAATTACTAATTATAAAATTGCGTTGCATCGCTCCGCGTAAACATAAAACCATGTCTGCATTTGTGATCGGAGAAATGACAAACAACAAGCGCTACTCTACACTGCTCAAGACTCGCGTTTGAATCGTCAGAGGCAAATCCTTTAAATATGAAAATGTACTTACAGGCTGTGAGTCAGCATTATTTGTCAGCATCATAGACTTTATAGGGTCAGCATGCTCGCCGAAGGGGAAACATGGGAACTGAATTCACCAAAACACCGGCATTGTAGGCTACTCTCCCAGTAAACAGTCCTCGTCCTCTGCAAAATGCGCTGCACACATCTGAATATTTGATTTGAACTGTTCTGGAACAGTGTTGTAAATACAACTTAACCACTGATTTCTAGTTGTGTCCTCTTTTGGAAGACCAAACAAAGTAGTTTCGCTTTCACAACGAAACACACAGCATCTCCAAGATATGGCGGCGGCGGTGGCAACAATACTTGTTCTTCCCACACAGTGACGTAGACATGTGGGGGCGTGTTTGAACGAGGCATTTTAGGAGGGCATGGACTAGTCTTAACTTTTATAAAGAATATCTCTTTGGGTTTGAGACTTTAGTCTTTGCAACTTTAGGGATCTTATCTATCTATTCTCAAAGAGAAAGGAAAACTTGAAATCGCATCATATGACCCCTTTAAGAGTATTGGTAAGCAAACAGTTGAGTACAGAATAAAATACTATGGAAGTCAATGGGGACCAGCATGTTTGGTTACCAACCAGCTTGAGGATGAGTAAAGGATGACAGAATTTTCATTTTTGGGTGAACTGTCCCTTTAAACGTCAAGAAAAGAAAAGTTGGAACGACTAAATCACAATGGGTCATCTTCACATTTATATGACAGGTAGCAGTTTGAACTTTGGAGACTGATCTTGTATATGTTGCTGCTACGAAAAGCTGATATTTTATTTTATTTTATTATTTTATTTTATATTAGATTTTGTATTTGTCCTCGGTTTTATTTGTATTATTTAGTAGTGTATAGTTATTAAGCTATACACTCTGTGGGTTTGCTGTGGTTGTCATCAGTCATGAATCCCTGTATAGAGCAGCAATGGCACTGACAATACTGATGTTACATTATACAATGCTCCATTTGCACACTCACGCTCAGCAGTTATTTATTGTGGTAGTAGTGACAATAAGGTTGTGATGTACAACGTATTTGTGAAGTAGTGTTTCCAATCAACACTGGGATCCCTTTCCAAACTAGACCAGACTTGAGGAATGAGACAAAAGCAATTTCACCCAAATCAAAGGAAATATGCTTGTGGGGTCATGATTAAGGTTTCACAAGCCCCCAGTATGTCAGTGTAGACAGCACATAAGCACATTGATTTAACCTAAGCTCTCCCCGCAGTCATGAGGGTGTGGGGATGAGAAGAGAGACAGCAGATTAAGTACAGCTGGAGACCCCACGCAGCAGGGAATCATGGGGGTCAAGGCTAGAAGAGCCATGGTGCATTATGGGAATGTCTGCAAGCTCAGAGATGAGCCAGCCAGCTAATGGGGAAAAGTGGTATAATTCTTTTCTTCCGACATGCCTTTCTCTTGTTTCTTTTTCTTTCCTCTACAGGCAACTGATCCTGTTATAGCTTCATCTTCACACTTTCATGGTGGTTTAAAGTGTTAAACAGATATATGGGTCAATGACTTGACACATTTTAAAAAATCTTTAAATTTTTTTACTCAATACTTCAAAATGCATGACTTAAATAGAATGACTGTAAAGATCAATGAATCTCTTAAAATATCAGATCTTTTTACCTTTTTATAACAAGACAAAGTTAGTTCAAATTGTAAAATATTTTAAAAACTTAATCTTAAGGAATAACAGTCCATGATATTTGTAGTTATATATCATATAACTTTTATATAATTTTCTATACAATTTTCAATGTCCCAAGTAACAAGTACATATTAAACATATTTCTTTACATTACCTTAAATGCATATGAATAATATATTTATCCAAGTAATATATGTGTGTGTGTGTGTGTGTGTGTGTGTGTGTGTGTGTGCGCATGTTTATGTGGTTTATGAGGACACAAATTTGTATAATAACATGGGTATGACAGGTATTACAACGAGAAGGTGATTTATGAGGACATTTTCATTGTCCCCGTAATTCAAAAGGCTTATAAATCTAAAATTGCACAAAGTTTCCTGTAAGGGGTAGGTTTAGGGGTAGGGTTGGTGTAGGGCAATAAAATATACGGTTTGTACAGTATAAAAACCATTACCCCTATGGAGAGTCCCCATAAACCATAAAAACAAACCTGTGTGTGTGTGTGTGTGTTTGTGTGTATATAAACATATTTTATTTGCTAAATAATACAATATTACACACACACACACACACACATATATATATATATATATATATAGCATATATAGTAACATATATTATACTTTAAGAAATAGGTTTTTAAAAAATTAAATATGAATTAAATGTTACTACTTCTTTCTTGCTACTTGTGACATTTTTAGTGTCATTAAACTGAGATTTTTATTGAAAATTAGATAATTTGATACCAATATAAATATAAAAAGTACATTTCTGAGAACTCGCCATTTCAAAACCCTTTTTTTTCTTTATCATAGCCACTTATACTCACTGACCCATATATTTCCTCAACAAAACCAGTATAGTGAACTCATGAGGTTTGAACGGGAGGAGTCAGTGTAAGGTTCAGCAGTTCACAGTCACTGGCGATATGGTCTATGGACTGAACAGAAGTCATTTGCATCATCACAGCTGATTACAGAGCTTTTAGTGGCAGGGGGTTCTTTCAGCCTGTGATCTGTCATTTGCAGCTGTTGATGTTAGCCGCCAGAACAGCTTTAAGTAGCAGGTGTTGATGTATGTAGGGACCAATCTACATCTAAGAGGCTTGTGGAAAGGTCACAACTATCAGGGGTTAGGAAAAGATCTCGGAAAGGTTTAGCACAAATTTGCTGTCCAGTAAAAAACAAACTGCTGTTAGTGATGTCTGTGGTCAAGATAAGGTTGTTCAATAAATATTTGCTGCCAGTAAACAAATTTAAAGAGAAAGACTAATTCATCATCCTGCCACTAATGGAGCATGTGTGCTGTGGACATTAGTCTTAGCTTATTTATTCTGAAGTATATTGTCAAATAATCCAAATTTCAAGCATCTAACCAGAAAAACAAGACATTCAACCCCTATTTCTTTCCATCAGGAACGTCACAGTGGAATGCATGTCCACATCAATGCAAGTGAGCCTCACCAATTGAATTATCAAGAACATATTGTGTTGGCTATAAGGAAATTGCTTTTTGTGCAGTCTGTGCTCATTACTTTGAGGCTTTGAAGGAGGGGATTTATTGAAGTGCGTTGCATTGCTCATTACTTTGTCACCTTTACGTCAAGTGTGATCTGTGGGTAAAATAACAAGCCCTTCTTTCCCCCTCACCCCACCGGTCTTCATTTGCATCGCTTCCTGACTACGCAAGATTGCATTACGTAACTGCATAAAGAGCGGACAGTGGAGAGAGAGGCTGTCTACCTGTTCCTCTTAAAGTGCTAATAAGCTTTTCTTTATGGAGAGAAACATAAAGCCAAAGTAGCACCGCTCCCATCTATCAGTAAGAAACAAAATGAATGCTGATTGTGCATTCCTCTGAGGCTGATGGAAGCATTTAAATGAGGCCTTTGCATGTAGAAAGCCGCAAACGACTAAGATAGGTAGCATCTGATGATATACTAATAGACTAAACCTGAAATAAATGATCCTAGTGGCCTTGAGCCAGGGGAGCTGTTGCGTTGTCACCATTTTGGAAAGCTTGTCAAACAATAATGGTCATTATCTAACTGCTGCTGGCTAACGTTGAGGTTTTGTCTTGATTTAATCATTTGTTTTGGATGCATCAATCAAATTAAAATGGTTTTGTACTGTATGCAGTCATTTTCAAAGAAAGGTGGTGCATGTATTCATAGCTTACTTGGAGTAACATCACAAATTATATTTAACTGTATTTAAACTTGGCGTTCAGTGAAAAATATATATTTTTTAATAAATTTTATAAATATAAAAATGTAAAGGATTTTTTTTTTACTTAATAGCAACTTGAAAAATGGATTTAGTAGCCCCATCACCATGGAAAATAAACCAAAACCAAACCCCAAACAAAGGCACTTCATATAATAAATACAGATCCATCCTGTGGGCTACTCTACATCACACCTGAAGCATTGTGCACTGTGAATATTGTTGGCTCTTATGATAAATTACTTGTTGTTGTACCTCATTTGTAAGTCACTTTGGATAGAAGCATTTGCTAAATGACTAAATGTAAATGTAGATGAAAATGTTGGCAGAGCATGTAAAAATCTGCACTACTGGCTCGACCAGGCCAGTAAAAAAATAATCCTTATTGTTGAACCCTGTTGTATATCTAAAGCTAAAAAATGACTTTGATTTATTAAACAGTGTGCAGCATGGATCGATTGAACCTAATATTGACCATCTAAAATGTTTCCACAGCATCTACAGTCAGTGAAAATGGGAGACGGAGCTGCTTGAGGCTGAAAGTTTTCGTCAGACCTTCAAGTAAGTTTTACAAGCCCCTCAGGAGAGATCCTGGTGTGGCTTCTGACAAAACGTGGTTGCAATTGCATTGTTTATCACTGCTGGAAAAGTTTAATGAGTTAAAGATGATGTCACAACCCTGACAACACCCTGTTTTATGTTTCTCCCACAGACAACTGCGAGAAGAGTCACGACCGCGTTGTAAAGGTCAATGATGGAAGCATTAACTCTATAGAAGATAATAATGGTTCGTATTTCCATATTCAAAACTATCAGTAAAGTCAAGATGTTTTTGTACACTCAGGTATTACAGACCTTTTTTAATCTTCCTTTTTTTCAACCATTTAGACGGAACGAGTCACGAATCTGCAGAACCATCAAGAGGTGATGTCAACGGCGCCGGATGCATTCAGACTGTAGGGCCCTTGTTGGCCTCAGCGCTGGTTCTTTTGGCTTCCCTCTCCTCCTTATAGCATCCCGCACATACGCGGTGACACACCTGAAATACACAGGAGGACTCGTGATCGAGCACTTTTAAGAAACATTGGGATCTTTCTCTCCGCTGAAAAGTAGTTTCTCGCATAGGAAGACGTTCATCCATTGGCGATATAACTGGATGGTTTTCAATGAACAAAAGCCCCACCCCACGAAAAAAAAAACACTCTGTTGTACACATATAAAACCCACTAAACTATGACACACACACTAAAATAGGTCCGTGTCCTTTCGGTGCCCCTATGTGATGTTGGAGAGGGACTTGTAATTGGGAGCAGAGGAAATAAATGACTCTTTTTCACAAAGACTGCTTTCAGTGTTGCCATCCAGAAAAGAGAAATCAGAGCAACAGAGCAAGAGGACTGTCTGAGGGATCTCTCCACGTGCATTGTGGGAAAACGTTGTCACTGTGGACTCAACTGCTGACTCTACTAGATATCAAGGCAAATTGTTGCCTGATAGCATCCCTTATAAAGAGGGAGCTTTTTAATATCTCAACCGGAGTAGTCCGCGTGGACTCAGGTGCTCAGGTGAACAGTGACCATTTTTGAAGCGTTTTCGTAGATAAAAGAAAAAGATAAGCACTCGTTTTGTACATTGTGTACAGGTGTATATGGGACTGAAACACAGATGTGGTGTTCTTGAAGTAAAATGCTCAAGTGTAGCTGCCAAAATCGATGTTTTGTTAGAGGAGTACGGAGCATCACTGATCGATCGTTTGAGTGAATATACTAATTTGTTTGGTGAATCATCCTTTTCTTATTTATTGTTCATTCTTAGTGCTCTTGACACTTTGTTGTACTAGTCATCAGCCAGGATTCAGGAGAAAGGAACACAAAATGCCTAGTTGCGGTCCTCTTAACTTGATTTAGACGAATAACAACTGCATTGCAGAATAACTTATGGTAACGTGTTAATATTTTAGCAAGTCAATCCTTGAAATGATATCAGGGGGAAAAACAGTAGTACGTCTCCATATCATGTCCGTCAGGGGTCACGTCGCTCCTTAAAAGGGTCCATTATCATGGAGAAGAGGGAGGAAATGGTTTGCATTCATTTTGTAAATGCTTCCTGTCTTTTTAGCCTAGAGTAATACAGCATTAACATTTTAATTCGGTCAATAAAATGAGTTCATACCTTGCCAATTGAATTGTTAATTATGTAAAAAAATTAAAAAAGACGTTTTCAATTATTCTTTTTTCTAAGCATGAAGTAAAAGTAATGAAAATATTTTCTTATATCCGCAAAACGAATTCTCACACTTTCTTTTGTCAAAGTGCATTTCAACCGTGCCGTTTTTATTTATTTACTTTTTAAATAAGGAGCTGTGCGCATTAAACGCTCATCTGGGATCTACTGAAACAGTAGCAGAGCGCTGCTTCCACCCCGGTGGCAGCTGGCACCCTAACATGATTTAATAGGCTCTTTGATGTTGTCCAAAGTGCCTGGCACGCAGACCACATACTGCGAGGCCTCATGTGGGTTATTTCTGGAATAAAAAATTAAAATTAAAAAATCGACAGCAGCACGGGAGGAGCGCAGTGTCCAGTTTAGCTGCGGGCTAGCGTTACTCTGGTGAACTTGGCCAGAGATGGAGAAAGATGAGATCTCCTGCTGGGAACAATAGTAATGGCCTTTACAGACACAAAACAGGGTAAATATTTGCCCCAGTCCTGGTTTTCCTTTCTTGAATGTTTTTCATGTTTTTCATTCGCATCTACTTATCGACAGTTTGTAACCAACATAAACGTAGCTTTTGACTTTATTACGATATGTGGTTATGTTTGGCTAGCTACTATGGTTCTTTTAAAATGATAACACAGGGGCACATGGATCCTATGGATGCTATGTATCCATACGTTGTTTAGCCACTGGAACCACTGGTACGAAAGAAATAAGAGATAAATGAGGAATTAAGAAATAATCCAGTCAGAAAGTCATTATCAGATACACTTGTTAATATTTTTTCTGGAGATAAATGCATTTGCAGACAGAATACTTTTTAAATGTGCTTTTTTATTTAAATGATTCAATATTCATAAAGACAGCTAGGAATGTGTGCTGGTCCATCCTTAAAAGCACCACTGCACTATCATTGCTAAATCATAACCCATCTACATCTTTTTTTAAGTCTCCTGTGGAATATTTTAAAGTCTGCAATGTTCTGTTGTTGCACCACATCCGTTTATTGTCATGGGAACAAACCTAGAAGGCCAGTTTTAGTAGGTTTAATTCAGGAAACATTATTTTTGTAAAACGACTCCAGTGTCTGTTTTTGTCCATATGCAAAACTCCCAATTGTTGAGAATTCGAGGTCAAAGGAATGAGGTCTCATTGAACCTGGGTTTTTCACCACAAGGCAGTTGTGTTCTTGTATTCTCTCATCCTCTTTGTCCCAGAGAATATATCTTCAGTGTTAGAGATAATTTCTTCATTCTTTCCACACCTGCTTCTTCATAGAGCTGTGAAGACCATGATATCTAAACCACCATTTCCTTAGCTTCTTGGCTGTGTTGCGTGAATATTAGACATTTGCTATGACGTCTCTGACGGTCCAGTGCTGATTTGCGTTATGATATGACACGTTTTTATATCTTCAAATGCCATTATTTGTAAATACACTTGCTGGAGCAGCTCAAATAAATGATTAAATAAATCTGTCATTGTTGTAAGAAACATCTTCTGCTGTTTTTTTAATGTATTCTGTTTTAAGATTATCCAGTGGGTTACGATACAAGGGCCAATGGTATTTATTCGAAGGTGTTCCAGGTGATAATACAATTGAAATAGCATTTCCTGCTTTCCATTTAACTATCAGTGTGCAAATATTCTTCTGCAGCAAATTCCAGCACTTTGTTTTAACCCAGTGTTGTATGATTTAGCTGAGCCTTAAGAAACCCGCACAGTTTTCTTTCAAATCCTTGTTAAACAGAGAATTATACCAAGGCATACAGGGATTTCTGATAACTGATTGTTCTATGAGTGAGGGATAGAAATGGTAACATTTGCCCATCATTATTATTACACTCAGGAGTCAATGAATATTAATGAGCGAGTGCATGCTCGTGGGCATTGGCCAGTTTAAACAAGAATAGGCTTGAGGAGGATTCCTTAGTGACATGGTGTTGAATGGTGTCTAGTGTTCTCACTGATTTGCCTCTAAATATCTTGCGCCTTGTTCTATTCCCCCCCTGAACTTTCGGGAAAGCCAGACAATGTTTGAAATCTATTCCACACTATGCATTTCAGCAATTTCCTGCTTTCTACCTCAATTGGCCTGATGAGACATAAAATATTTTTTTCCCCTACATGTAATTAGAGCATTTTATTGTCATTATTTATATGCACAAAGGTTTAAGAAACTATAGTTATTGTGTGTCAAAAAAAGCAAACTATGCAGAGAACCAACACATGTTGGAAATGCATTGGCCTTCAAAGCTCAATATGCCCACTTATTGGCCTTTAAAGTGAACGGTTGCTTTAAAAAATAATAATAATAAAAATAAAGTGTTTGTTCATCCTTTTACAATTATATGCAAATAAGTTCTTGGTTGCTAAGGAACTGTAAAGAAAATAGATTTACCTCTGAACTTTGCTCAAATAACTGATTTTCTTTAGAGAAATGACTCTGGATAATGTATTAAAGCTAGTTAAGATCCTGCATGTTGTATTTGCACACTTGACCCATGTTTTTTGGGCCATATGAAGCATTATCCTCTGAGAAAAGAGATCAATATATGTGAAATTGTACAATCTTAAGCTCAGTGTATGGAATTTTTGGAAACAAATTATTTTAGTGGCCAGCTTCCTTTCATTCTAAAATGAAACAGTAGCCTATCTGGCTTTATATGGTGTATCTGCAACTCCATTCAGCATTCTAAAAATAACCACCCTCTACAGCTGAGAGGATTCATTTCTCCTTTCATACAGGGAAAGCCTGGGGCAATGTGATATTTCCAAGGCCAGAGATCATGCAGAAAATAAGGGCCAGTGAGTGACTGTATACTTCCAGAGTGTAATAATGTGAAGTCAAGCCTGCTTGATCATCAGACAAACAGCCTGCACAGAAAACAGAAGAACTGTCTCCCAAACCCTGAAAAATTATACCTTTACAGGTATCACATAGAGAAAGAAAAGTAAAGGACATCTGAATCCAGTCCAGTTCAGTTTTTGTTTGAAGAATAAAATGCCGTCTGATAGAGAAGCTGAATAGAGCACATTTATACAATGTCCACTTTTAAAATGTATTTTAAGCAACTTTTGACTGCATATAAGTCGTTAAATATTTGATTGGTTAAATGTAAAGCCCATTCCATGTTCAAATGACGCCACTGTTCGCGCGCGAATGTTTCTAGTATAAATTAGTAGGTACTTTCACATACAAAACTCTGCCTATTTAGTGGTTAAATGACCGGGAATTGGGGTAGCAAGGCAAGTTGCTTTTAGATTTTGAACACAGACATGGAAAATAGTTTGAGACATGATTTTTCGAGTTACCTGATATTTTACATAATAAGGTAACGTTAGGCTGTATACATTTACATGTATTTATTTAGCAGATGCTTTTATACATGGGATATACCTGTATCATTCACTGAGTCCACCATACTAAATGTTCTTGCTAAGGAAAATGTCCTAATAAACAATTACAAGTCCTAATTAACAATTAAAACCAATGCATGAATGCTTTAGATGTGGGACACAATGCGGCTTGTGGAACAGGTGAGCAGGAGAGCGCCGCAGGCATCTGTAGCAGTTGTCACAGACTGTGAGAGGCCCGTGGGATCACCTGGCTGATTACATACAAGTCCCACTGGGTCGGTTCAGCGACAGGACAGCTCAATTATAGCAGTAATCAGAGACAACAGAGTGAAATTAAAGCTGATAAACAGGACAGTGTCATATGCGGGACAGGAAGAAGAGCGTCTGTGTTTAGAGGTGAGGGAGACGTCAAACTGCTCTCAGGAGAGATCTGCCACGGGAGGTCCTGTGAGCAGATGCATGCTGGTGTGTTAGCTTGAAACTGAATGAAGTGTCTTTAAACCATGCTGATCTCTACAAAGCGTCAAACACCAAGGGAGGTATAATTAAAGCAATTGCTCTAAGTGTGTTAGAGGAACATTATCCTGTCTGGTCCAGGCTCTTACGGCTCTATTGTGGTCTGTTGAGGTTCTGCTTACCATCTCCTTTGTACTGGCTTTGCATGGGCTGAAAGGTGCGCCCTTTCTTTTGCAGTATATATGATGGAATCAAGTTACTTAGTTTTAAGCAGCTAATATCTCTACTTGCTTCTTAATCTCTTTATCGGTTTAATTTAGATTTGAGGTTGTTTTCACTCATTTAAAAAAAAAATCAGATCCATTTAAGTTAACTCAAAAGTGAGCTTAGGAAAAAAAGACCCAGTTTTTTAAAATTTGTCTCTGACCTTCAAAGTGGACTCAGAACTAATTTTGGCCCATTTAAGCTGTGGCATGTGGCAAATAAATAAATAAAATAAATAAACAAATTGCAGCTAATACGAGACTTTGTGATCAGAATTTCATAGGCATAACTCATATATTTTTGTATACATTTTTGTTTATGAAATTCAGAGGTTTTTAAACTTGGGTTCAGGGACTCCCAATATTGTTTAAGAGGGTACTAGAGTGTTTATTGAAAATATATTTTTAGGACTGTAAAATTATTGATTAATAACAATATTTATTGTGAAAATTTCTATACAAAAAACTGAATTGAATTCAAATGTTTGTCTTCAGGTTAATACATATAACATTACTCTAATAATGGGTAAAAAAGATACATTAAATGTAAGTCAATATTTTTCAGATCATATTCTAGTAGTTTGATTTTAAATTTTTTCATAATGTCTCATGTTTTCTCACAGAATAAATAGGTCTTTACACATGGAAATGTACAGCTGTCTATACATTTTGGAAAGGGAGTCCCTTCACTCCATTTCAAAATGTACACCTTTGTACCCTTTTTCCCCTAAAGGGTGCATATTGGTACCTTAAAGGTACATATTACCTAAATGGTACTAATTATTGCTTCACTCCATTTCAAAATGTACACCTTTGTACCCTTTTTCCCCTAAAGGGTGCATATTGGTACCTTAAAGGTACATATTACCTAAATGGTACTAATTATTGTTTTTTTTTTTTGCAAGGGGATTACCATATTTGTGGGTTCTTGGCATCAATGTTTTTGAAAACCCTTTGCTTTTAAGTGCCTAAATCAAAACTGAACATTTTTCAAAGACTTGATGCTGGGTTGATACAATGAATGCTTTTGAAGATGAAATAAGATGACTTAAAGTTTGCCAGGTTACCGCCAACCAGTCAGATTGAAACTGATTGTTTCAGTCAGTGCTTGCTATTTTTGTGTACAATATGTATCAAATCAGACAGACAGCAAACGGATTGTGGCTGTACGTACACTTACCACCTGAGGTTGAGACTAGGTCTAACAGAACTCAACTGAATTTCTTCCCTGTGTGGATAGCAAACTGTAGTACGTCACAGTCATTTGTTCATATATTAAAGCTAATAAGCATTTCCTAAGAGCTGCATTAGCACGGCTTCATTTAGCTTGTGCGTGTAGTTTCTATTTGACCACAGGTAGTACAGCAACAAAAATACTCCAGGTACTCAAGCTCAGCATTACAACTGGAGCCAGGGACAAATCAATTTAGCCTAAATTGTCATTTTGTTGAGTAAAAAAATCATTTAATTTTGAACTGAGCTTACTTCGTCTGTACAAGCTTGTGAATAATGAACATCCTAAATCTTTATTACTGTTACCTTGGTGACCGTCCTGGCACAAGAGACTTACAAAATAGCGCTGTCAGAGCTCTAGATATTGTGTTTGCACTGCCAAATAGTAAGACATGATGACAGGAAGGAATTTGATCATGTATTTTGAGCCTGACATATAATGACCTGACCATGCATCTACTCAAACCCAACGCTTATAACTGCTGCCAATTCGAGGATGATTTAAAGTAGTTAGCAAGTTTTCTCTGCCAACCTCTATGTATCTGTAATTATATGCAGATGGGTGGACTGATGAGTGCTGAGTCGCTGGTGTGGTTTATGGTTTAACATTGACCAAGCAGCCAGATGCAATGTGAAGGATGTGGTTTTCGGGCATGAACTAAATATCATTATGGGAAAGAATATGATGTTTTCTCTTTTTCTATCCTGATTTACAACAATCTGAATTTTCCTTTCTACAGATGTAGCGAGACCAATTACGTCCTGAAGGAATATGTTCGGTAAGTACTGCTTCTTGGATATACTGCAAAACACAGAAAGTACAAACTTAACCTTTCGCCTTCCGCTTTGTACAAACTTATTAAAAGATCTATGTATCTTTGCATGGGGAGCGATTGGTTTGCTTGGAAATACAAAGTGGTCTTCACACAAACCGTGTCATATACTTAAATCTTATTTGCACAGAGTGAGCCTTCGAAAAGCAGATGAAGCTACGGTGTAAAGAAATACTGTGAATGTAAACATTTCATGAGAGATATTTTATCCCCTCCTCAGAGGTCTTGATTTAAACACCCTAGTCACACACAGCTCCTCAGCTTCAGTTTTTCCATATGCCGTCTCAGAGTGCCAGATTATCTAAACTCCTGGAGACGCCTGAAATTAATATTTCTCTTGGCTCTGGAGTTAAAATAATGGCTGGTGTCAAAGTTGTACATTGTCTCAGGAATCTTCTCTCTGCCAAGAGGAGAGAAGTGTGAGAAAAGGGAGTTACCCCGCTGTCTTTCATTTAGAGCAGTGCTTCTCTAACTGGGGAACACAGACTGCCCCAGGTGGTACACAGCAGGATTCTGGGAAAAGATTATTCAATTTAATTTAACCTGGTATTTTTATTTTTCTGTGTTTTATTTCTAGTTTTGATGGAAACCCATTTGTGCCTCTGAGAAAAAAAATTAAAAGGTGATTGTGACTTTATCTCATAATTGCTACTTTTTCTTGTAATTGTGATTTTTAGATCTTGCAATTGCAACTTTTAATCTAACATTGTGACTATATATCTCAAGTGATTTTGTTTTTCACAATTGTGACTTTTTATCTCACAATGTGACTATATCTTGCAATTGCAACTTTTTTTCCTCATAGTGCAACTTTATATCTTGCAGTTGCAACTTTATTTGTTACATTGTGACTTCATACCTTGCAGTTGCGATGTTATTTCTCTAAATGTCACTCTCACAGTATGACTGATCTTGCAATTGTGACTTTATTTGTCAGTGTGACTTCACATTATGCAACTGCAACATTATTAAGTCACTTAATATCTCACAAGAGCGACTTTAAATCTGAATGTGAATTTATATCTTGCAATTGCAATTTTAAATCTCACAATGTGTTTTTTTTGTTTTGCAATTGCATCTCTTTCATGATGTCACTTTATATTTAACAGTTGTGACCTTAAATATTGCAGTGTGACTTTGTATCTTTCATGACATGCTGGCGAGTAAAATCTGAGAATTTATTAGCTAGTGGCTAATATTAGACATAATTTAGGCACCCAGAGTGAAGATTTAGTCGCATATGCGAGTGATTTACTCGCAATGTAGAGGGTTGTCTGAGACAGAAACAAGCTTCCATAAATGTCTTATCTATATACAATTTTAATAAAGCTTTATGAGTAAAACAGGTTCAGGCCTATTTGGTAGGCAGTAGGGCCTTTTGTACAATACTTCGGACAATACACAGAGCTCATATGTGCATCTTGGTGCTAACAAAGCCTGTTGGATTATTTTCAATCTAAGAAACACTGTATCTCAATTTGCTTGTTGACATCTGGTAGAAGCATCACAGTGGTGAAATATCGATTAGTCAATAATAAAACCGTAATGAGAGATGACATATCCGTTTGCATGTGGTTAGCAAAAGCCAGTGAGTTATTAATCACATAGCAGATTTAGCAAGGCATGCTCAAATTGTGTTGCATGTCAACATTTGTCTTCCCCCACCCAAAACATGTGCTCCAAATGAGGCTTTTAATGCATTTCCCTGCTATTCCAAGAGAGCAGCAGGATCTGATGGAGTGTTGCCTTCAGACTGCCAACAGGTCACGAATCTGAGTCAGAAGAGGGTGAATAAAATCAATGCTTCATATCTCACAATGTGCTTCATTAATCATCGCTAACCTTTATTTACGATGTCTGGTCAACTCTCTGAACCAGATATTCGATCCATCCCATCAATATTTATGAGATTTTTCCCATTTATATTTAATTGCTTGTTCGGTTAAATTTACGATGGAGTCTGGGCCACGTTATGCGAAGAATTATGGCCCATACAATGTTTTGTTGCCATTTTTGTGTCTCAGGTTTACCAACAAGGCTGTTAAACCCAAATCCAACACATAAAACAATTCTCATTTCATGCTCAGATTTGCAACATTATGTCAAGCTCCACTTTCATCCGAGGCCCACAGAACCCAGCTGTGTTTAAGTCCAGGCTTTGTACAGTATCAGAGGTGCTGGAACTTTGTCAAGAAAAAGATGTAATGAGATCTAAGGCACTGAACAAATGTCCCGGGGAGATTTACTCCCGCCAAATGGCACAGGCTGACCATAGTTCAAACCTTCAGTCTGATTTATGTGCTACTTTATCTGATTTAATGAGCATTTCAACAATTAGCTTTGCCTGTATCAGAGCGCTCTGAGTGGCCTATCAGTCATGACCTGCGAAAATACAGCTGCTTTTTTAACGATGGCAAACATGGGGTTTCGTTTTAATGGGCGGATCTCACAACTCGGTCGCAGGCGAGGCTCATTATGCTATCTTGTAAGAGGAGCCGCCATTTCTCCCCTTTTTTCACCATCTCAGCCACTGACTTTTAGAGGAATAATATATCATCTCTTAAAATAGCCCGTCCCACACTGCAGGTAGGAGAGATCTCTGCTGAGGAAGATTGGAAGATCAATTAGAGCCAAGAGGCAGCTTGTTGTCACTGACGCATCATTAGTAGCTTAATCAAGAGTAGTTTGATGCTCCTTCAACCAAAAATGAATTCAAAGTCCATCCCCTAGTGCAGCAAATGAGGCATGGTGTTTTGATTTCTTTGGTCAATATACTGGAAAGACACATGGCCGCTGTTATCGTGTTGACATGTGAAGGGGTCGGTGAACGATTTCTTCAGTTCACCCGCTGTGTATATTGTGAAATGTAGTTAGGTGTTGCACGATGAGGCTTTGTTAGGCTGCACGTCCATAGAGAAGCACATTGTGTCTGCAGAGGTGGAAGAACAAAAGTCCAGCAGCACCGCTGAGATTATAGCCTTAAGAAAAATGAAACTGCACACTGTCGTGATGACATGTTGCTAAGCAACTAATAACAGTTTTTATATTGATCTTCAATGCGATGTTTCTTCTAAGGGAGGACATGCAGCTTTGCAAACTGTAAATCTGAAACTTGTGTTACTGTATATTTAATTCATATTCAGTGTATTTTTATATATCAGGTGAAATAAAATGTTTATATTGTACAATGGTTACCAGTAACAGAAACGTCTTAGGATTCATCAGTATAACTCCGATTAATTCAGTTGTTTATCAGGCTTCTCTCTCCAAATGGATCCGATTTAACAGTCAGATCTAAGAAGTCTGTGTAAGTCTGGAGTTTCTTCAGACTTTGCATATGTTGCTAATTATGCAGACAGTCTAGGTCTGAATCTAGACTCTTCCTATAGGGATAGTTCACCTATGAATGAAAGTTCTGTCATTATTTCTTCACCCTCATGTCATTCCAAAGCTGCATGACTTGCTTTATTTGTGCCATGAAATAAGCTTCAGAAAAGGATGCCAAAGCAACCTAAAGTACATTATAGCTTTGTATGACAGAGGATGGAATTTAAAGCTGTTATTCATTTCTGAATAAAATCTGCTCTATCTCTTTTATTCATGCGAGTTCATTAGATAAGTAGTGATTCATGAGTGAATCATTGTTTTAAAGTCAAATCTTTAAATGAACCAGTTGAATCTGAACTCATTGACACTGTTTGAGTCGATGAGTTCAGATCAGTTTTGGATCAACTGATTAATCAAAAGGTTTTGACTCAAGAACGATTCATTGATGGCCTTTTATATATTACCGAAATATCATAATGTGAGAAGGGTCTGACCATTTGAACTTATTTCTGAATGTAAAAAAAAAAAAAAAATCCCATAAAAATATTCAGTAATTTATAGTAACAATGTGTATTATATCAGATATGCCACACTGTGTAAAGTACAGTAGAGTACATTAAAAAATGATTATTTGGTGTAAAATCAATATATTTAACTGCAGAGAAAAAGAAAAGAAAATACTCTACCCATGTCGGTCACAGAAGGTGAACGTTCCACTGGATATAATTGTATAAGCACCATTTTCTTCCTCCCAGTAAACACAGTGAAACCTGGTAGTACAACTATTTGACACAGTTAAATTAATCACATCTCCATGCCTCGGGCGCCTCATGTGAATCCCCACATGGTGTCAGCACAGACAGGATATTGGCACACTTGGAAAGATTGGCAGATAGAAAAGGACAGTCTGTCAATGTGAGTTTTTCTGTTCTTGAAAAACTTAAACACTTAATGCTTGCGAATACCACATATTGAGGACAATGGAAGCAATCAAAATCAACAAAAGAGCAATGATATGCAAGTGCTATAACAAGTCTCAGTTAGCTCAATGCAGTACACGTAGTAATTTTTTAAAAATTATATAATAAATAAAAAGAAAATAGAATAGTAAAAGAATAGAGCAAGCTAGTGTTAGATGCCTTTTTTGCTTTTGTTAATTGTATAATAAATAAAAAGAATACAAAAATATAATTTTTTTTTAAGAAAACAAGCACTAAATGAATAGAGTGCAAGTCTACAAGGGACTTTTTTAAAAGAATAGAATTAGAATATTACAGAATTTTTAAATTAATTAATTGAAAACAGCACTCAAATCCAATCTAGTGACATCATGAAAACTCACTATATGAGTTACGTATGCCTTCAGAAAATTGTTTTATAGGTGTTTATGTGATTTTTCTCGAAGATAAATGATTTTGACTCTTAGATAAACAGGGCTGTTGATGTTTTCCTGATTAAAAACACTGTCATGGCAGTCTAAGCGAGGAAAGTCAAGGTTTATGAGCGGGCCGCATACAATAATGATTTCTGGAGAAAGCTCAAGGCTGACGGAGTCATAATAGGCCAGTTCTGCCTCTCATGTGGTCCTATCTGAGAGTGACTTGTGCGATACTTAATCCTGGTGATTCAGGGAGGGAAACCCAACATTTTATGTAAAGTAAAATCCATGAATTATAGAATTGTCCAACGCCGCTATTATTTATTTGATCTTTTACACCGACACATCCTGGTCCGGTAATGAATTGGGTTGCAATTTGTCAGTGAGGAGTGATACAATCTCCTGTTCTTTATCTGCTCTGAAATGAGCTGTATTCTCAACGGAGGACCATAAAACAACACATTGTCACTGATTAGCCAAATCCATTATGCGCTAATTAAATCACTATACTGCACATTACTGCTCTGAGCGCTGCAGTGGCCTTTATCACTAAAGCCCACAGATAATTATTTGATTTATTTGATTAGCTTGTTTTCACTTCGCAGTTCTTACATTTTATAGAATATTTTAGAGACATGCTCACTTTTTATTTTCATATTTCTTTTTGCATAGATCTGTCTAAAAGACGCCTTCAAACTAATCAGTCTTGCGTCCCACCCTGCTTGTTTTTAATCGCTAGCTTAAACTTTTCGACTTTATGTAAACACTAAAAAAAAGTAATTGTGCAACTAATGCATTTCCTCACATATAGTGCTTCCTTCCTCATTTTACCCTTTAGCCTGATATTAGACTAGTGCTCTTGTCTTGAGTTAAGCCACCTGGGGAGAGGGCAGCTGAGTTAATTGTCAGATCGCTGTGACCCCTAAGGCATCTGAGGTGTCTTTTACTCTTAAAATGTCCATAATATTTGACTTTTCCCAAGTTTTTCCTCACTCTAAAATGTACACAAACATTAAATAAAAAAAAACTAAATTAATACTTTTATTCAGCAAGGATGCATTAAATTGATAAAAAGTGACTAAAGACATTTATAATTTATAATTATTTATAACATTTATAAATTAGTAATTTATAAAATATTTCTATTTAAAATAAATTCAGTTCTTTTGAACTTTGTATTCATTGAAGAATCCTTATTAAGAAAGAAGCTAAGACATTTCTTAAGATAAAGTGTTTGTAATGTTCCTAAGTGCAATTCTTCTTATTATTATTATGTCCTTTTTTCTGTGTATGAGTGCACTTTTTTTTCTCATTTTGTCTCTCATAGTTGAGGTATACCTATGATGAAAATTACAGGCCTCTCTCATCTTTTTAAGTGGGAGAACTTGCACAATTGGTGGCTGACTAAATACTTTTTTGCCCCTGTGTATGCTGAATGCTGCAAACTAGATTGTAATATATAAAATCAAAAAGAGGTCCCTCTTTGTGTGGTTTTGTAAAATTGTTACTGAATTTGAGATTCAGAAGAAAGCAAAAAGTCATGTCACGCATAATTGTCACAATGTGAGATCGTTGTTTACATTATTGATCGATAGTGTCACTTCGGAGTAATCATGCACATGCCTAGTGATGTTTTATAGCTTTTGTTTTGTTGTAACATTCGAAACAACCCACTAGTTTTATATAAAATGGACCTTTGTGGATTTAAGACAAGTTGGAGGTTATTCTAAGAGGTTATTTATGATGATTTCTAAGAACTTTCTTTTTAGGAATTTAAATAGTTTTGTCTCAATTACAATCTTAAGAAAAAGTTAAGAACATTCGTAAGATATGTTTTTGGGAATACAGAGTATTTGTGACTTTATTCTTAAGCTAGAAAATAATAAGAAAAGTTAAGAAGAATTTGATTCTTAATAATCTTTCATGGTTTTCGCACCTGAAATATTAAGTTTAAATATTAGGTTAATACTAAAAATATTAATATTAATCTACTAGCTTTTTAAAAAGATTTGTGCTCATTTTATTTTTCTGTTAATTTCATCTACACACACACAGTAGACACATTAAGGCTTTTATCTCTCCGTGTCCAATCTCAGTCCAGGTGGCTTAAATATCCTGACATGTGTACGCTGTAGCTTAATATACCAGAATATGTTTATTCTAAATGACACGTGGTGGGGGGTGTATAAATTGAGACAGATTAACAGTAATTGGCAATTTTACAGAAGGCAAAATAATGAAAATAAATGAGAAACCGTACACTCATTCCTAACCCAACATGTCATGTGGCCATATCTGTCCAGCTAATAAATTTACCCCAAACAGCGAGATCCTGACAGCAGGTTTCCCATTGCAAAGCTCTTACCGCACATTAACTTATAAGTACCCGACACATGGAAATTGGCTTTTACATTTTTCTGCCCCTCTGCTCCTTTGGAACTTATCCCAGACAGATGTGTCTCTTTGAAAGATTACACTGACTGCAACCAAAAAAATAAGTAAAATAAGTAAAATAAAAAATCACCTCCATTAGAGTCAGTTGAGATGTTAGAGAGATATTAACAGTTTAGCAAGGGCCAGGGTGCTTCTAGATCATTTTAGTTGTCACTGCCGAGATTTTTTTCCAGGTACAAATTTATTTTAGGATATATGGTGCCAAAACATCGCAGGTGTTGTTGTGAAAATACCATCTGGTTCATTAATTTAAAGTATTCCAGAAAGTTGCAGACCCCCCTAGGAATGATATACGAGCTGAATGTATTCCTCAAGCAGGCTTAGCATTTTAAATACCACTCTGCAAAGAAAGGAAACTTTGGATAGCTTAAGTTTTCACAGCATGTGTAAATTGATTAGAGACGAAAGTGTAAAAACCAACTGCTGAGGAATTCATGAGGGTTATGATGATGAAATGGGCTGACAGACTGTTGCCTAGTGGTTGAGAGTGTAACTGTCTTTTCAGTACCGACACCTGGAAGTGACCTGTGGGGTCGCAGGGCAGTCCTGTCTTGGCACCGTTTGACACATTCACCCTGAGGGGGCAGAGAGGCAGTAGTCTCCCACACTCTCTGGTTAACCTCCTGTCACTCTGGGGCGACAAGTAAGACCCATTTGAACCCCAGTAAAGAAGGCAACTGCGCACATATGCCTTGCCAAAAAAATAGGTCCAGCGTTGCCAGTTAAATATTTGTTGTTTTGAACCCATAAATTTAGCTTGACGGGTATTTATTTGGGAATATTGATCACACATTTAATCTATACACATATTCTGTTGTTTATCTTTACTGCTATTTGAGCCACACCTTTATTTAAATTCAAGACATAAAAATGTAAACATAATTACACCAAGCCATTTAGTATTGTGATACAACATTTCAGAAAAAACACCCCTAAACTGCATGTACTTAATGAAAAATTTTATTTCCGTTCTTTTGCATCCACTCACAAAGCCTTTGTGTTCCCCCAGGAAACTTTTCATTCGCTTACAAAACTTTTGCGGTAGAATTAATATGAGATACTATATATAAAACTATATATAAAACTATATTTTAATGCTTTTGTGAGCAAATGAAAAGTTTCTCAGTGGAACACAATTCTTTTATGAGAAAATACAAGCAAATGCAATATTTTAGCAAGAGAACACAAAAGTTTTAAGAGCAAATGTAAAATCATTGAATGAAATATAATTTTTACTCCTATCGTATATTTTTTCCATCACCATGTACACCAAGTACATATTGTAAATACTGTTTAAAAATTTATTTCAGTCACTTTATTTCAGTCAGTCTGTATTAACGTTCTTTGCTAGAGGCATGGACCAGATTTTTTTGTCATAGTCCAAAGTTTCTACATGTTCGCATATTATAAAGAATACAAATAATACAATACACAATTTAAACCCAAATATACAATGGAAAAAAGTAGCAACTCGTAAGACATCTTAGAATAAACACTGCATGCAGTAAATAATTATGTTCACCTGCTGTGAGTAAAATATACTCCATTATGAGTTGATTTGGCACAGGAAAAACAAAAGGGAATTAATAAATTTGTTGTAGTGTTGTAATGGGTGTCTGGCAGCCGTGCTGTTAAAGTCAACAAAATACTAATTCATTCACATTCATTTACACCCTTTTCCATTTTAAAAGTAGACAACTAAACATTAATTAGTTTGTTGTTTTTGGCAAAAAATTCCTCAACAACTTACTTAGTGATGCACTAGCATGTGTTTCCTCCAAAGACATCTCTGTGCATCTTTCAGGGATTTCTCACAGACCTCACTAATGAAACCTAATGAGTGTGGAGACCTGCTCTCTCAAAATGCTGTCAAGGATTGTACAGGTGTTGGCACACATGAGCAAAAATACTTGTTACAGGTGTGTGTAAACCAAAAAACTTGGACGAAACTAACTTTTTTTTAAGATCGCAGACAAAAAGCTGAGTCTGCCATGTGCATGATGAGTTTATGTTGGTGAAGGCAATTTGAAAATGTGTCAATCAAGGAGGTCACTGCTAGGGTCAGCTGCGTGACCAATGGAGTTCTCAACAGGGGCCACTGAGGTCAGTTCACTTAAGATCTGTAAATAAAATAACAAGGGCAGTAGAAGCTGTAAATACACCATGTAAGATTTTTTTTTCTATGGACGGCAATTAAAAAATAACCATTTATTCTCAATAAATAACTGAATAGCAAGTAACACATATTACAGTTCAAAAGTTTAGTGTAGCGTAGATATTGATAATATTTTATTATATTATAGTACGATTTTTTGCCAGTCCTATTTTAATTTCATAGGATTTTAAAATCTTAAATTGGTTTTATATTTTGACATTGCAGGTCTGGATAGTTTGTAGTGAAGGTTTTGCGAATGTGTGCTTTTGATGTAAAAATCTTGTGCATACTGTATGCTGCAGAAATAGTATTTATACAGTTGCAAATATAGCCAGACTGTTACCTAGTGAGTTCGCCTGTAAGGTGCCGATACTTTTTGTTAACTAGGTCACCAATTACATTACCTGTGTATCACTGACAAGCTTATAGCTGAAATCACAAAGAGTAAAAAGCACAATGGGAGTATTCAGTGCAAGTTTAAGACATGCCAAAGGAAGATATGATGAAGAAAGTGTTCACCAAACGAGAAGTCAAGATCCGAAGGTAACTTCTTTGATTTCACTCTTTGTTGATTTCAGCTGTGATCTTCATGACATTACTCATCTGTGAACTTCTCTGTGAGTTCACATATGAAGCCATAGGTCTATGAATGCTCATATTTCGCCCTCCATCATAATGCAGAATGAATGCATGCACACACAGCACAAACAAAGCATCAGTGATTGCAATTCTACATCATTTGAAGGCAGGCCTAGAGACAGCGATTGCACTTTCCAGCCAAATAAATGCAGACGTTTGTGAAATGCAAAATTAGGGATATTTTTGTCACTTGGGGATGTCAATAAACAATGAAGACATTGTAATGAGCTATATAAAAAACATCTATCAGCGCAGATACGAGCAAGCAATAGAGGGATGGTTATTGAATGTTCATCGGTGCTGTTTCCCCTCAGAGTGATGGATCTCGCGCCAGCGCTGCAGGGCTCACGCGACCCCAACACAAGATTAAATCTGACACTCATGACCGCAACTGTCAGGGCCACAAAACGAATGGAAAACCAAGAGCGACAGACTAATTAGGTCTTTCCTGAGAGGTGGTTTATTTTCATATTTACTCGAGAGCGGTGAAGGCCAAATCCCCGCTCACCCCCTAGAACTACCGTGCCCCACAAACAGATCATAATTACAAAGAAAATAGGCCTGATTGCTTTTTGATTGGTTTAATAGGCATATTGAAACATACTTCATTTGCTAGCACATGCAGGGGTGAGAAAAAGCATAGATTGTTGGCCTCTATTAGTAGAGAAGACACACATTAATGACTTTTAATGAATATTGTTTGTATTAATCTTGTCTGCGGTGAAACAGATTGAAGGCGCAATGCTGGGATTCATCATGGATCAAGAATGGCAAATATTGTTGTAAATTACTAGCCATATTTGCTGATTTATGGGACTGTCCTCCCAGTTTTATGGGCTTGTCAAGAAGATGGAAGGGGTACTACTGACTCAAGATTTTAGAATAGCTGCTAACACGTGCTAAGTTATGTGTACATAAAAAAGAGAGAGAGACATTCGAATGAGAATCAAGGGTTTATTTCTAAATTTAAAAAAAAAAAAATTTAATTAAGAACTTTTAGGAATAATTCACTCTGGTAAGAAAACAACTAAAGTTACAGGCAAAGTTTTTCATGTAATAATGCTAGCTAATGCTAGCAAACACATTTTTGTTCATTTAAATAACTCAGAATTTGTGTACATCAATAATGAAACATTTATGAATGTCTTTATCTTGCAATATTGACCAAACTATGCCAATGTTAGCATAAAATATATTTATTACATTATGTAGGCTAATATTGATTTGCGTTTGGGATATGTTTCCATTTTAGTGCCGCATTAATTTTACGTTTCATGGCACAATTTACTGTTTTATTTTTATCATAAATGTGTGGAGGAGAAGAATATAAACCCCTCTCGGTTGATTATTGCACCCTCTGCTGGTTCACTGATGAAATACTCTTGTGACTTATATTCTGCCACACGGAGTGCTTAGCATGCTGCCCACTGAGTAAATAAATGAGCATTAACTCGACATTATCTCCTTTTTGCTTGGAAGCCTATAGGAATTTTCCACTAAAGAGCATTTAGAGTTTACTTTAATGAACGCAATCGCAGCCTGAGATTTGATATAGATGGCAAACAAAGGTTAAGCACAAATGCGTTCCTGCTTGACCTAACATACAAAAAAAAATTACTAGTTTGCTTATGCTATTATCGCTTTTAGACATATGGTGCTATCACTATGTTTTTATGGTGTATGTTTATGTAATAAGGTTAATGCAGTGAGCTAATAACGATTTTCATAAAAGATAATTAGGGTGTTCCTTGTTTAATAGTAGGCTGTTAAACAAGGGTGCATTTTGTTAATGACATATTCTGTGGGATGAAGGGAGGGAGTCTGGGGGTGGTGAGATCCATGTTTCCATCTCACTTGCTCTATCGGGATCATAATTTTGCCTTTTTTTTCTGCGGCAGGATTTGTGCTTGATCTTCCCTCAAGTGTAATTATAGCCTATGCTTTAGCCTTGCCTTCTGTGATATTCAAACCAATAAAATTACACTTCACTCAGTCCGTTTTTCATTCCACTGCCACTGTGCTGTTCTCTAAATTTAATCTTAGGTCTGGTGAAGTTGAGTTTCCCATGCCAACCACAGTACAGCGGTCCCAGATAGAGCCACAGTTGCTTGATTATAGCATTGCCATTGACCTCAAGCATGTACGAAAACAGAAAATCGCTGCAAGTATTCCCGATGCGCCTGCATATTTTGATAAGATTTAGATGTTAAGCAGAATGGCTGCAGCGCTCCAGAGGAACGACTCCAGAGGTCCAGACTGTAAGGCTCAGCAAGTATTACTGAAGATGTCATTTCAGGCCCCATTTCCCAAATACTAGATTTCATAGTTGGATGAGATACTATTGATAGATAAACAAGATTTCATGCCAGACATCTGATTTCAGCATAACGTCATTAGATTATTATTTTGGGGGCTGCTGGGAGACGGTCAGTGGCGGTCACTGAGAATGTAATAGCAAATAGCATAAATATATGCTCTTAAATGGATTTTGCGTTGGCCCTAATATAAACTTGCATTCAGAAAGCAGGCCTGGCTTTGCTAGCAGTCTAATATTATAATATATAATATTATTACACAGTTCTCTGGAAAACTCTATTCTGATTGGTCTGTTGTGTCATTCAGCAGTCAGATATTTATATTCGCTGTTGTCCATGGCAATGCTGTCAGACTGCTTATCCAGGTTAATAAAACTTGCGCTACTTTTATGTTTCTCGCACAAATATTTGTTTCATACAAATGCAACCGGTACCATCTTAACCGCAACTGGTGTCATTTACTGATTGTAGCAAAAATGACCTCAGAGCACTTAGGTAATAATGGACTATTTTTTCTTTAGCTGAAGCTTTAAAATAATATACAGTTAGAATTATACAATTATTATTTTAATTCAAGTAAATATTTTGAGTCCACGTATTTATTTGGTGAGCTCTGTGTTGGCGGCATGATACATTTTTATTTTGACAGTATCGGACCTACTGTCTGATCATTATCCATGTGTATATTTGCCTATATCATATAATAGGTACAATTAGTTTGTTTTGTTCTTAAAATGTTAATTCATGCATCCAGTTCCCTATGGAAGCCTATTTCTGCCACATTAGGAAAATAAATCATGCTTTGTCATATTTAAGTCATATTTATTAGATGAAAAGTTGAAATTCATAATTGAAGTCATAACTTAATGTATTTAATTTTTTTCCCTCATAATTATGACTTCTATAATTTTATCCTATGCCAAGTTTTACTTATCTTATAATTATGACATTTATCTTTAAACTTATGTCACAAGTGTCATAATTATGAGTTAAAGACAAACTTGTCTCATAATTATGACTTGTCATATTTTCCCTATGTTCCTCTCCTGCCAAAAGCTCAATATTCTACGCATAATAGCTTTTCCTCTCACCATTGTTTGCTTAAAAATGTATTATTGATATTAATAATTTCTTCTCAGCATAGCACAGGATCCCTTATCATGTTCCTCTCGCAGGGGTCTGTAACCCAGCTTCCTACAGGGGGATTAACCCAAAACATGTTTTGTGTGATGGCACCGAGCGGATCTGGCTGTGGGATTTCAATAAGGCACTATTTCACTCTTGGCCAGAAAGATAATAGCCCGTATGGAGATGGATCAAGTAACGCTTCCCTTTTGCCATAGCCGATCTGAAAAACTCCAGGTACAGAATGGAAAAGCGTGAAATAGAATAATAACACTGTCTGAAAAGCGTTTTGTTCGACACAGCTGCTGCCTCAAAGACCCATTTAGAGTTAAGACTTATATTGTGCTTATAAATAGCCCAGCAGAAGCTAGTAAAGAGGAAAATGAACGAAATGTGATATGTGAACGTCTGGTACACTCGAGGGTGCTGACTCCTCAGGACACATGTAGATGCAGATAGAATGAGTTTCTGTTTACCACATATTGTTAACAATGAAACTCAAAGCGCAATTAAGGGCTGTTAGGAGTCATTGATGGGAGATTTTCACTGAATTGAAGGTTGTGTACATTCACAGTTGGTTGAGAGCTACTAAGAGAATGTATCTAAATTGGACCCCTGAGCACCGGAGCGTGAGGGTTTATGAGTGGCCCTTAAACATCGCAGTCAAGTGAGGACTAGCCTTCTAGTGGTTATTAACAGGATTCAGAAAAGTTTTGGGTTTCACAATCCACTATGATGATGCTTTTAAAGGTGACTTTCAGTATTTCAGTGACTGCTTGCACTCTTTTTCTTCTTTTTTTCCCCCTCCACTGGTACCATGAATGTGACATGTAACATCTCGTTCCTGGTGTTCTGTCATGTTAACTGAAAAATTATTCACATGGCACTATTTCCCACTCTGACTTTCTCTGTCTATGAGTTCAGAATATTTCTCTTCTGTCTTTCATCTGCCTACCTTTTCCGCAGTAAGACAGAAACGGTGTCTGCATAACGGCTCCAAATTATGTCCACTTAGACACTAATGAGTCCAGCTACCTTTGTCTAAACACAGCAGAGGAGTACAAAGGGTAGAAAACAGTGTTGGGGTTACAGCAGAAGGAATGGTGTCGTTGTCTGTTAGCATATGCTGTTAACAATGATACATAGTTTGTACATGAATCACTGTGGTTTATTTGGCACATCTGATGATGTTCTTTGACAGAATCTTATCTATGTGAAGTTTTTATGTGCCATTCCTTAGTCATTGCGTCGTGCATAGCTGCTTAGACCTGTTACATTGTTCAGCGTGTGATTTTATCTATTTAATTGCAGCACATTCTTTGAAATATTTAGCAGTGGGCAGTGCTATTTAATTAGTTTTAATTAGTGAACGTGTGTGAGAACTATGTAAAGTTTGACAGGTTAAGGTATGAATGAGTGTGAAGGGGAAGGCCAGAAAAGCTTTGAGTCTGTGTTTGATCCAGTTTTCGGACTCACTCACAACTTATACAGACCTGAACAATATGCTAGCAAACATCCAAAAGCTGAATTCTGGAGAAATGTCTCCTGTTATTGGTGTAAACAGTCTTTGCTGTACTGAGGGACCGAAAATGCTGCCTATTGTGTAGAAAAACATGGATTGTTCCAGAAATGTTTCAGACCCTTGCAAGAACAAACTTGTTTTGTTTTCACAAGCTTCTCAGTTTTTTTTCTTCGTACTTTTGTTTTTGTTATGACAAAAATACAAGTTAAATCTAGAGATCTGCAGATGATGGTATTATAAAATAAACACCCTCTCTTTTGAATCCATAACATTTAGTCCATGTAGCTCATCTTTCATTAACATCTGCTGTTATGTCTAGCAGTGCAGGAGATCAGAGGTCTGAAACAACTGGTTTTGACACAGCTATATATAATAGTGTTAGTTTGTAAAAACAAAATCAGCCTACTCATAAATCCTATCAGTTCTCTTCTAAACACTGGTCAAGCTGCAGGATCATGCTTTGATGCAAACCCGATCATGAGAAAAGCGTGACCATGCATACATTATTGCTTTGCGTTTTATTGCCCTAGGAACACATCTCTGCAGTTTCCAGTGTCAAGTGAATTTTATTTTCAACAATACAGATACATTATTTTAAGGTCTAATTCTCACTTTTAACTAACTATTAACTATGACTTTTGCCTCAATACATTCCTAATTTGCTGCCTATTAATAGTTAGTATGGTATAGTTTTTAAGTTTAGGTGTGTTATAGGATTAAGGGATCTAAAATATGGTCATGCAGAATAAGGAATCAATATGTGCTTTAAAAATACTAATAAGCACAGCCAATGTGCTTGTAATATGCATGGTAATAAATTAATAGTTAATTGTGAGAATTGGTCCCTAAACTAAAATATAACTTTTTCATCAATACAGATTAATTTGTTTTCAATAAAAATACATTTAAAAAAATAACATTAAATTTCAACCAAACATTTTCTGATACATTTAAGTCACTTAAACGGTGTGTGTTGGCATAGATCACGCAAAATGAAAAATCTGCAAAATGAAAAAGCAGTTTGTTCTTTTGCATACTCATGCACTACACTGCAAATTAGACAATAATTTTCTTAAATTTTTTAGTAAAAAAACAAGAATCAGTTTCCTTGATAAGCAACACTGCATTACATGTTAAGACTTGTTTTCATTGATGGTATGTTGAAAATAAGTATATTTTGTCTTAATGCTATGGCAGATTTTTTTATTTACTTTACTGCCGGTGCAGTAATACAATAAAACACTGATACATTCTCTGAAAACAAGTCATGATGTTCTGCTTCTCAAGTTTATCCTATTTGAATGATGTTTGGAAATTTTTACTGGAAAAGTAGGCAAACAACCATTAAGAATATAATTTGTTCAGAATTAAGTTGTCTGAAGCCATGTAAATAGCTTTTTGAGAGGAACAGACCAAAATTTGTTATTGTAATTTTACCTGGAAACTACAGTGTATTTCATAGTTTGCAAAAAAAAAAAAAGGCATGTTTTCCCATGAGTCTATAGGTATTTTGTCCAGTGTGCACTATCAATCCGCAGTGTCTTTTTAATAAGGTAAGTTGTACTCTTTATGTGCTTACCCTGGTCTAGCCCTCATTTCTTTTATTTTGTACTTTGTCTTAAAATAACAGTAGTCAAGATTCAGAATGTGTACACATTCAATAACATGGCCAAATGGATGAATAAGGAAATGTCCAAAAGAGATCCAGCATAGAATATCACAAATTAGTCTGAAGGCCAGACAGCATTACAGCTTGAGCGTTGGAAGTGTTTTTGGACAGAGTTTGACTGAAGGTTTTATTGGTATTATTATTGTAACAGAATCATACGCTATCCAAACACATAGATGGATTTTGGACCATGTGGTCCTGCTGCTTAAACCCAATTCGAGGCATGTGGTTCTCAGTGCTGACCCGTGGAATGTGAACTCTGCATTTTTGCGTTCGTACATTTGGCAGGGAATGCAGTTCTCCTGCAGTAAGGTAGTAACGAGTAAAGCCGTCTGATTAGCCGGCTTTAGGAGCTGCCAAACACTCTGTCAGTTAGCGGAGCACCCCACGTCTCTCCTGGATTAGGTCTTTTAATGCGTGTACCTTGTACTAACCCACTCACCCACACATGCCAGAATTCCACCTTTATTTATTGTGGAACGTTTCTTAGATCTCACTCCCCCTTCCATAAATTATTTCACTCAGTCCATCAATTCTCCACCTCCAGTTCTGAACCATCTAAGCCAAGGGAGAGAAAAGGAAAACCGAGGCCAAACCAATAAAAGCTGCCTGGAGGGAGACCCTACTTCACCTCATCTATTAGTATACACAAATCCGTGTTGTTATTTCAGCCTTCGGAAAAGCCATATGTGCAGCAATGAGATTGACATTGTTTTTATTTGAGTCAATACATCGCTCTCTGAGTTTTAGTTCTCACCCATTCAGGGAAAAGAAAAAGGAAGTACGCAAAGAGCAAGTTCAGACCTCAACGTTTATACTGAAGTAGAAATGCTGCTGTCTAAAATGGAAATACATGTTGCTTGACATTCTCACTTATTAAACGGCTCTCTGGAATACTCTATTTTGGATGGTAAATCGCTGCAATCAGCAATTCAGCAATCAGCCGTTTTCAGTGCAACAGTCAGGTCTTGGAAGTACTGTAAATATCCCATTAATTTTCTCCGTAGGGGAATTAATTGTAAACAATAACTTAAAAGCTTAAATAAAGTTTTAAAGACAGACCGGTTGTGAGCTGCACAGTTATTAATCAATGGTAATTGCTTTTGTTAAAGCCATCAGTCCACATTATTTCTGTGTGTGTGTGTCTGTGTCTGTGTGTCTGTGTCTGTGTCTGTGTGTGTCTCTGTGTCTGTGTGTCTCTGTGTGTGTCTACTTAACCATATTTTGGGGACAAATTTGTACCCAAAAGTGAGCTAAACCTGACAAAATCTCCAAAAACCTCCCTTTGGGGATGTCCTCATTTGTAAAACGGGTATAAAAATAAAGTAAACAACGTTTTTTTTTAATTGTAAAAATGCAGAAAGTTTCCTGTAAGGGGTAGGTTTAGGGGTAGGGTTGGCGTAGGGCGATAGAAAATACCGTTTGTACAGTATAAAAACCATTATGCCTATGGAGAGTCCCCATTTAGATAGATAAGTAAACGTGTGTGTGTGTGTGTGTTCTTTAACATCAGCAGTATTCCTGGTGAAAAACTACATTACCCCTGAATCAGAAAATCAAAACAAGCAAATCATACCAAAGGATCCACTTCCCTGAATCACTGTAGATTACTGTACAGTCTCAAACTATTTAAATATTTGTATATATATGTGCAATAAATATAAAATGTTGTTTCTATATACATAATCAGTGTATATATCAATCCATCTGGTGTTTTTAAATCGGAATATGTAACTTGCTATGCTTTGTGGGATTGTTATTCTTTGTTTCATTTAAGTTGTGAAGAATCTTTGTCTTTTTGTCTGATATTCAACTAGGCCTACTTTATTACTTAAAATTTGTAATGTTGTGATTCAGCTCGTAGCTGGTTGGTTTGGTTTATGGCTTCAAGCCTTTCATTGAAGATTTTTTTTAAATCACAATGGGAAAGGGCAGACACTGAAATATTTGATTCTGATTGATCATTTTGCTGCATTCAGTAGTCTGATCTTTTGTAATATTGGCCGTTAATGGCAATGCTGTATATCAGACCATGCAACAAGGATGAAACGTGTCTCATGTATCACTCTGCGGATGCCACCATCTTGCGTCTCAGTTATTGACTAAAAATTGAATAAAAATATTTAAAACTCAGATTTGTTTTTTTTGACGTTCACATATACATTTATTTGATGGGTTGTCGTGTAAGCGGATACATTATCGCTGTCATGTGTAATTGTAGTTCTGTGCAGCTTAATTTCACCTTTTATATCATTAGCCCATCAAAAATATCTAATCACGTCACATTCTCTGTATTTTACAGATGTTCGCATGTGCTCAATTTGTGTGGTAATAAATTTCACACTCAAAGCTTTATTGCCTAAAAGGTCTCCTAAGAATTATGATGTAATGTAAGACTAAAAACTCTTATTTGGGATTTTATTACAGCACCGCTGTGTGCACCCCACCCCCCAAACGTGCGTGTGAATGGGTGTAATTTATGATGGCCAGGGTTTAAAAACATTCCTCACTGTAAATGAACAGCTGCATTTGAGCGTGGCAATAATGGACCATCAGCATATCATTTATCGGAATATGAAATATGCAGCAAGTTTGCATTTGTTTTGCTTCCATTTATCACCAATGACACATTGTGGCGCCTGGAGCCCTTGAATATATTAACAAAGCAAAATGTTGGAAATAATGGCAATCCGTTTTTAATGCTTGACTCCTCAGGCAAACTGAGTATTGAGTGCACTCTGATGAATTAGGAGAAACAAGGTGATAAAACAGAATTGTTACAATTCAGCTGGCAATAGAATCGGTTTGATATGCAAGTTTGATAGAGAATCATTTTACCAAGCACATTAAAACAAATGAGGCTATTAATTTTCTCTTTATTAGTTTCCTCCAAATGCTGAATTTTAAAGCTGCATAAAATATTTGTAGATTATACAACAGGTCAAAGCTTTTTCTCTCTCTCTGTTTGCACTTCAAACGTCTGCTTCTAAAAGCCTCTTATGAAAATCAAATTAACATTCATCAAAGTTTTCCTTGTGGTTCAGAACCATTGACTCTCATAATGTCTCTAATCAAGCTTATAAACACTGCTGTTTTGGCTGCCTCATTAGACAATCTGACCTCTGTGATGTCAGACGCTCGCTTCAGGACAGAAAGAACTCATCAGGGTTTATTTATTTCATAATTTAGGAAGCGGATGCTTTCCCAGCCCCCTCTTTGCATAATTTGCTGGTAACATTATTAGCTCACATTAATGTTTTCTGTTGGTCCAATGAGGCATCTGGCATGACCGTGACATTCAGATGAGTTTGCTTGTGGGCTAATGGGTTTGATTATACATAACATGTAAAAGTATGGATGTAGATCACAGCATATGACTTCACTCGATCACTCTTATTTCAGATTAAAGTTATCATTTAAACAGCAGTAGTCTTAGGTGTTTGGTTGCAGAAGGCGATGTAAGCTTGATGACCTGCTGTGCTAAAGGCAGGGTCACAGTTATTTTCACTTTGCTTGTACAGTAATGTAAATCCACACTGAGCATGGCATAGTTCACCCAAAAAGAGAAATTTGCTGCAAATTTACTCACCCTCAGGCCATCCAAGATGTAAATTTAGCATTACATCACTTGCTCCCCAGTGGATCCTGTGCAGTTGAATGGGTGCCGTCAGAATGAGAGTAATCGACAAGACTCCAGTACTTCAATTAACATCTTGTGAAGCGAAAAGCTGCATGTTTGTAAGAAACAAATCCATCATCAAGATGTTTTTAAATTCAAACCATTGCTTCAGGCTAAAATAGTCCTCTATCCAAAATATTGCATTCTCCAGTGAAAAAGTCACCTCGTCTGAAACAAGAGATAAATATGCACAGATCAAGCACCTTTTACAATTAGAAACAGTCCAAAAAGAGTTATAATAAATTTGCAGCCATTTATTTATTTTTATATAAATAAAAAAATTGGGGGATTGACAACTTTGTAGCCATGACAATGCAATACCTAAAACCCTAAAATAACAGGAAAAAGTGTGAGACAACTCGAGTTCTTGTCAGAACCTGTGTATTATTTGACCTGTAATGGGAATGTGATTTTGTGTGTTTGTTTGTTTGCTTTTTTAAGTCAAATTATACTTTTATAGTTTTAATAATTATAAGCTTCACATTTCCTTCAAAAATATTCCCTATTCGGTTCTGAAGTAGGGCCTCTCTGTCATCTCAATGTTTTACTTTTTTTTATGAAGAAAACAAGGTATGGGTGGAAATTGTTTTGTGGTAATAAACATTATGCCACAAATTCTGTTGAGTTTAACTTGTTTTGAAGCTGGAATATTCCTTTTAAGGCTTTATTTATTTAAGACCGCTCTTGTTATATTTCAAAATAAAAAATAAATAAGTGATGTAACAGAGCCCCAATGTCTCATTGATGTAGGTGGTGCTTTCAGCCTTAAGCTTTTGTTCAAAAGTAAATGTCATGAGACAAGACAACATGCAGGGGGAAACTGTTTTTTTAATAACATGCCTAGATGAAAGCAAAACTAATTTCAATGCATGAAATGCATGAAAAAAATATTTGCTCATGCAATATCCATGAAATGCCAAGACCTTCATTTATGATGTCATACATACTGTATCTGGATATGCATCATGCGATGCTCTTTATTTCCTTGTACAGTCTGATCCACTGGCCTGCAAACATAGCTGTACCGCTACATTTGCTTTTTATATAGATGATGTCATCCAGAAACAAAAGATGATCATTTTCACCAGGCATGAGGTATGATAGCTGTGGTCCATGTGTACTCCCACACTGAACTTCAATACAGCACACCACAAGAATTAATTTGATCTCCTGCTCCTCAGAGGGAGTCTGAGCACAGCTCTTTGTGCTGGTATGGGATTTTGGGTTGAGTCATGGCCAGGATTGAGTTCAATAATTTGGTTAAAAAGGAACAAATCTCCTTTTTATCAAATCTTTTAACAAATCTCTTTATCCCATGCACCTCTGTACTAATGATGCCACAAATCACTGACGAAGAATTGAATCGCATGAGCAAAGATCATTTATAATATATAGTCTATACTTTCTAAAGTACTATATTTTTTGGCTACAGTGTTGTAAAGACTATATATATTATTTTTAGGGATCAAATGGACTGGGTGGCACTTGCATAATGGACTTTACATCAAATACTTAAAAAAATAAAAATAAAGGCATAACAGGGTAGCTCTGATGTAATCTGTTCACACATTTTCTTATATGATACAGTCCCAGGCGTGTGTGTGTGTGTGTGTGTGTGTGTGTGTGTGTGTGTTAGACTACCATGCAATCATTCAGGCTAGCTCGCCTCGACCACACAGCTTGTTGAGCCTGTAAGTGGACTTTGTAACCACTAGGTGGAGACAGCAACACATGAGACTCTCAACATCAGCTGAAGTCACCAAATGTTTTAAATTCAATATTTGTACTGTTTCCCCATAAGATTAATTATTTTAAGGTGTCCTTGTTTCAAGTGTAATTATACCTTTAAACACGGCGTGATAATAATTAACAACATGTATTTAGGGTTGCTATATCCTAATGTTAGGGGTTAGCTTAGGGTTAGCTGCTTTTAATTTAATTATGCATTTAAGTACGCATAATGTACTGTTATTACTATAATAAAAACATGCAATGTGTGATAAGAACACACATTTTTTAAGTAGTTACATTATTATTGATATCATGTTTAGAATTGTAGCCGATATTTTAATGCATAAACAAAGAACGGCATTACAGAACAAATACAAATTTATATTATAAATGTGGCATATCTGCAAATAAAATAAATGTATTATTATTATTAATATTATTATTGGTGTTGTTGTTGTTGATATGTATACATTTTATTAGGTATTTATACGCGCTGTACTGAAAGTTTTGAAGGAAACAGATGCTGATGCAAATAACCAGCCCTGTATTTTACAGAAGTACCACAAGAGGGCGCCCGTTATACATTAGTCAGTACTATTTGTAAGTGCACCAGATCTGTAGATCTTCTCAAGATTAATTATCTTGGGCCTCTTTGAACTTTCTCCTTAAACCAGCGACTGCGTAGATTCTTCTCACGTGCACTCTCCAAAACAAAGCAAACTGCATGCATATGTACTGCAGACATTTCTTTTCACAAACGTATTTTATAGGGGAAGTCATGGCCTAATGGTTAGAGAGTCGGACTCGTAACCCAAATTCGAGTCTCGTACCGGCAGGGATTGTAGGTGGAGGGAATGAATGTTTGCTGCTCTCTCCCACCTTCAATACCATGACTGAGGTGCCCTTGAGCAAGCATAAATGACTCCGGGTGTGTGTTCACGGTGTGTGTGTTCACGGTGTGTGTGTGCACTTTGGATGGGTTAAATGCAGAGCACTAATTCCAAGTATGGGTCACCATACTTGGCCACGTCACGTTACTTTTTAAAAGTAGGCTGTTTTTAAATTCCTGAAATTCTGCTAAAGTAGTAAAGGAGTCGTTTAAAGCTAAACGAGTTCTGCTCCTAAGAACATCAAAACTAAAGTCTTCACATCTGCACTTTTATACTGCACACGACTTGCTTTGAAGGGAAATAAATTCATAAATACCCCAAAGCTAAATGTGAAGACTTTTGTTTGCTGAATTCTTAGTGGTTGTTTAAGCTGTGATTAAAGGTACCGGCGATTTTCAGACAAAAGACGAGGATCCTCTGCCCATATGGCCGCCCTGTGGGACTCTTTTGTGTAGTGATGGATATACTCGCGTTAAAGGCTGTCATCTCCAAAAGTTTTTTTCAGCAGATCAGACCACCACACCTCCACCCCTTCCCTCCCCGCATCCCTTTACTGCCACGAGATGGTCGAATCTCCAAAGTGTGCCTTTCGTTTTGAGCACAAATCCTCAATACTCCTTGTCCTCTATATACCCCCACCGCTTCCAGACTTTGTATTTATGAAAAGGGGGCATCTCAAATGTCCTGTGCAGGCGCAGCATCTGCCACTGCAACCACGCCATTCTTTCAGATGTTCAACAAAGGGAAGGGAGTTTTTTCTCAAATTTTTTTCTTTTCCTTTTGACAGGAGGCTCTGTGCACTTTTGTGTTCTAACACACCCCTGATTCCCCCCTACTTTGAGTCTTTGAGTTTAGGAGCAGGAGAGGAGGCTGCAGCTTTTGTCTGCTCATAGATGGGGGGGGAGACTTTCTGCACCTCCTCCTTTTAACCATCTGATACGGCTCCTCTGCAGCCCTCAGGACCCAAGCTGCGCCTGACAACAGAGCCACAGCACAGCTGGCCACTAGAAACAAACTCCCTGACCCAAACCCCCTAACACACAAAAACCCACAATAGTTCCGGCCTAGTCCAGTACTATCAAGACAGACTGCAAAAGCTGGTAAGCCTCCAGCAATCTTCAAGAGCCATAACAATGTCTGGCAGATAGAGCTGCATTTTGTCAACAGTTGCCAGCATGGATCAGCTCTGCACGCCCTTGATCTGGCGCTGATATGAGGCTGACACTTCTGTAATGAGACAATGGATAGCATATACATACAAACATGCTTTCTTATCGCTGCAAGTGTAAACGGAGACAGAAGTACACAATATGCAATTAGTGATCAACACCTGTTAAAGGGCCAGTTCACCTAAACATGAAAACTTTCATATATTCACCCTCGTGTTGTTCCACATACTTTTTTTCACAACTGTTTTTTTTTCATATACAATGAAAGTAAATGGGGTTCAAAGCCACTTTGAGCAATGTGGCTTTGTATGGGCAAATTTTATTTTAAATTTTTTTCCACAAAAAAATTGTGTAGTTTTTCATTTGGGTGAATTGTCCCTTTAACTGCAGCAATGTAGTTCAGTGCTTTGAACATTTTAATAATTTTTAAGTGCAAATACCCAAACTTGTTGATTTTTTTCCCACTAACTCCACCCACTGTTACTCAAATGTTTTACTTTAACTATAAATAGCATATTTATTCTTTGTGTGAACCGCATCAATCACTACTTGCAATTAGTGTAAACAAGATGCAGTGCAGTTTGCTGCTATTTATACTTGATGCAAACATCTACTGCTGTTTGCACTGTATAATTAGCACCTACTTTTTTACACATAAATTTCAGTCACATTTACTGTTGTTCAGTGAATTTTCGCATGCGAAATCCAGTTATTTCAGTATAGAATCCACACAAGTTTCATGTAAGGGCGAAAGATTTCCCCATGCAGATTTAGTTGGTCATTGGTCACCAACAGAAACATACTTGTTTTGAAAGTGACTTCTGTGTGAGCTGTGTTTCATGTATCTTTATACTATTGACATTATTTGCTTGTAAAATTGCTCTGTGACCACCTTTAGTGTAAATATAGTCGCCTGCTGCCATCTTAATTAGTTTCTAAATACTGAAACTTAAATGCTACAGTTTAATATTTGCATCATCTTTTACCATATGAATCAAGCTAGGACTTTGGGTTGCCTGCTAATTCAAAATGAGATTTATTGAGACTAAAGCTCCACATGTATTTGAATGTTTGAGCAGGTGATGTGGAGGCCCAGGCGCTCGTGCGGGGCTGTCAGCATTAAGCAGGAGGGCTGACCTTCTGACCCTGTTCATAAAGTCAGCTGGCTCACATAATGAGTGATTACCATACACTGCAGACTGGAGCCTCTCTTACCGCACACTATAATCTGCAGGCCTGCTTTCCAGCCTGCCAGGGCAACACACGACCAGAATGAATTAGCCAGAATGGACTGTGAAAGTTTGGAGTGATTAAGATATTTTAATCATTTTGAAAGATGTCTCTTATGCTCACCAAGGCTGCATTTGTTTGATTAAAAAATACAGTAATAGTTAAATTGTGAAAAATGATTGTTTTCTATTTTTGTTTTAAAAATGTAATTTATTTCTGTGATGGCAAAGCTGAATTTTCAGTAGCATTACTCCAGTCTTCAGTGTCACATGATCCTTCAGAAATCATTATTAATAATGATCCGTATTATTATGAGTGTTAAAAATTTTGTTTTTGCTGCTTAATATTTTGTGGAAACCATGAAAGATTTTTTTTCAGGATTCTTTGATGAGTAGAAAGTGCAAAAGTATAGCATCTAGTTGAAATATAAATCTTTTGTAACATTATAAATGTCTTTACTATCACTTTTGATCAATTTAATGAATCCTTGCTGAATAAAAAATGTTTTTTATGAAAAAATCATATATCTCAAAATATTGAATACTTTCCACAAAGAAGTTAAGCAGCAAAAACACTAAGTTTTTTTGCTGTTGGGTTTTTTTTTGGGGGGGGGGGTAGCATCAAATCAGCATATTAGAATGAATTCTGAATAGTAATGAGTAATGCTACTGAAAAATCAGCGTTGCCATCACAGAGATAAATTAAATTTTTTAAATATATTAAATTAGAAAATAGTTCTATTAAATTGTAATAATATTCCACAAATTTAATGTTTTTCAAAATTCTTCCAAAAACATTTTAAAAATCTTAAATGGAAAAACTGATAATTTATACATTTTGACATCTAGTTTTGAACACATGAAGTGATGCATGCATAGCAAAAGTGCACTGTAGTGTTTACAAACACATTTAACCATGTTGCTCATGGAAAACCTTGTTGATTTTGTTGACATCACAATCAAAACATTCCTCTGTTTGCTCCCTCAATGTTTTGTATCGCCCCAGGGCTGGTTCTTGATAAGGTGTTTGTTGGGACAACAGAAATACCAATGGCAGTAGCCTGGGCAACAGGAGAACCCTTCCCAATTCACCCTTCACCACCATCTGCTGCTGTTCCTGGGGTGTCTCCATTTTGGGAGGAGGGGATGAGGGTTGGCTGAAAAGGCCATGCGATAGGACCACAGGGATAATGCAATATTATAATAAGGCAGTTAAAGCCCTTTACAGACCAAGACAGCGAACAAAAATGCAATGTACAACTCAGGGTGCCTTTGAGGACATTTAATTAAAATCTAATCCTGCATTCATTAAGGCTCACATAAATTAAGCTGTCATTCATAAGATTTATGGATTCTCATTTGCATACCGCATACAATTCATCAATTACTGGGGTATGAAAGGGGCACAACCCCCTCTGGGCTGCCCACTGCCACAAACAAAAGGGGGGGGGGGGGGGGGGGGGGTGTATGTAGAGCAGCACTCATCCACGCAGACGGCATGCTCTTATATCAATCAGTGTCTGGACGTGACAGCAGACTTCAGCTCTGGAACATGTGTAGGCCCTCCCTGAGTGCTCCAAAGTGGTCCACCAGTAGAAACACGCCCCAATTGGAGGTCTTTGTGAGGGCCACACTGTGGTGGAAGGGGGGAGAGGCAGATATCTCGGGGGCGGGCGCAGGCGGGGGGGGGAGGGGTTTGTGGCCTAGTCTCTGGGTAGGTTTTAGGTTTTAGTGCTTGGCTTTATTTGTATACTGCAGGCGCTGGCTGTCTGAAAGAGCACAATGGAGTTCGTCCCGCATGCTAACGTATTGTTCTTCAGGGGCTTATTTGATCACTTCTTTACTCTTTTGGTAGTTTAAAACAAAGTCGCAGGGGTAATGCAAGTTCAGCTGCACTCTGTGGCAAGGTCATTATATGTTTCTGAATTTTAAAAATATTAAATGCATAGTTGATTACAAGAGATTAGTTGAGAAACAGTTGATTATAACTTTTGGTTATATCTTATAACTTCTGCAATCATGTGCTGTATTTTAACGTGTAGTATAAGTGTAGATGACTTCAGATACCTTGCATGCAATGCTCAATCTAAATCTGTTTCAAACTAAGTCTAAGTGTTAACTAATTCTGCTACGTCTTGCACAGTTATACATGGTACAGTTTTTATGGCTTCACCTTATTTGAGAGACTTCATGGAATTATTTCTTTTTACTTTTAAAAAATTGTCACTGCAGAATCATTTCAAAGGTAAAAAGTAAAAATGGGGGGGGGGATTAAAGAAATGGAGAAAATGATCTAAGAGTTATTGAATATTTTCATTTACATTTAAATTTAAAAAATATATAAATATTTTGTTTTTAAAAGTCTATTACCTATAAGGAGCAAAAACTACAATCTCAAATACTGAATTACTTTCTTGTTTCACAACATAACAATACTTTTGAGATTGAATGGGGGAAGTGTGGGAGGGTGACCAGATGGCACTTTCTCAACCAATCAGACTCTGTTGTTAGGAAGTTTCTGTCATCTGAGCCAAGCAGAGGAAATCGTGCTTCACCAATATATGCAGGAGGAAGTACAGTCAGTATTGGAGATTCTTTTGAATCAGAACACTGATATATGCTGACGATTCATTTAGGGTCATGTTCATTTTGTCGTTAATCATACACATTTTAATAGAAGCTATAGTCACAAAAATATGTGTATTTTGTTTAATTTGCAGATAATTACTCCTCACCAAGCTTTCTCGATGTATTGCTCTTGTGGAAAAGCTTAAATTTCAACATATTCTATCACAATGTGCCTGAGGCAAATGAGACTCTTGTGTAATATTTCATATAACAATATAAAATTGTATAAATAAACAGTGCACTTTAAGCCCTAACTTGTTTAATGTGTAAAAAAAGTAAATTTCAAGCTTTAAAGCAATGAAGTATAAACTACTGTAAAGTTTTCATCCAGTGTGCTCTGCAGTGAGTGACTAGTTGCTAGTAAACAACTTTGAATTGCATAAAATAGTGTTCTTCTTAATAATTTCAAGAGAATTGGTTAAAAATAGTTTATATATATATATATATATATATATATATATATATATATATATATATATATATATATATATATATATATGACCTTACTCAAGATCCATCAATATGTAACCTATTTTTATGCTGTTTAAAACAAATCAACAACAGGAGACAGAGCAAACAACCATGTCACCATACATCATTATTAAGTGGTAATATAGAGTTATTAAGAAAATATTTCATTTCATGATTCCGAATATTGTATATTAGCAATGTATTTATCCTGTGGTTTGCTCAGCCTGTCCTGTAATTTGTTAAAGAACTACATTTCTTTCTTGATTGCATTCCCAATTCTATACTGTGGATGCTTTGGTGAGTTAATTAGGACTATAAAATTACATTTTTATAGGCGAGATCAGGTTTTTCCCCCATTACAGATTAGATTGGTTGAGCCTCATCATTCTGGCAAGTGCGTCTGTTGAGTAAATTTCACATTTTCTATATAAAAGAGGAACGCATGTTGTTACGTTATTGTTAATTGTATAAGAGAGGCTAATCAGGTTGATTTAGAGATAAACTGTAGATTATAAGTAATCTTAGTATTTAGGCCTTTGTGGGAAGACCACACGGTCAAGTTTTAATATAAAAGTCAACTCGCATAAAAATTGAGAACACATACAATGTTTTCAGGTTTTGTAGGCATAAATTATAATCAAATTCTGCATATTAAGGTTTTCTCCAAGCGCTGCAAGTAAAGATGAGGCCTGTAAAGTCACTTACATTTTCCTGCTGACTCAGTAGTTTGCATGATATGTACAAAAATAAGTTGCTGCACAAACAAGTTTAATTCAAAAAAATGTTTTATTCATTTTTGTCTCATAAAGAAAAAAATGTCTCATCATTTTTACCATTTTTTTCAATTTACTTTGTCTATTCAAGAACATATTTAAATATTTTGTCTTCATTTTTAATCACATTGTTCTAAAGTTAAACCTTTAGAGATTTTTAAGTTCGTTTTTTTTTTTTTTTTTTCCCCCTTTTATGTCATATTTAACATTTCTAAAGTGAAACCTTTAGAGAATAAGACAATTCTGGAAAGTGGAAAGCACATTGCCGACAATAAGATACGTTATATTGTGCAGAAATTACATTTTTTTTAAATGTCCGAGATGTTAAAGTCCATTTTTAAAAACGTTGCTTCGACGCACCGCCGCGTCCTCTGCGTGTCCAACGCATGCGATATTTGCTCTGTGGAACAGAGGCAAAACTCGCTTCTCCTTCCTCTCCAAACCTCATCCGCACAAAGAATGAGGGCCATTGTGTCGCTCTCGTGGCATACCTGACCTCATTCACATAAAGAATGAGGATCATCTTGGCATGGACGGGACGAGGAACGACGTAGAACCGCGAGGGCCACTCGGGCCTGCCTCGCGCTGCCTGGACGGTTCAGCCTCCTCAGGAGCATCCAGGGATGTGGAAACATCAGCATCCTTGCTTCAAAGGATGAGTCGAGTATTCCTCAAGGTTTACAGAGAAGAGTAAAGCTCCAGATCAACGCTCGGGCAGAGTGATCTCAGGAACCCACTCGTTATAGCTGCGACTTTCTTCACAGAACAGGTGAAGCTTCTCCAGAGCTGGATCCTCCCAGGAGTCCTCAGCTGGGTTCTGTTGTGATGAAGAAAAATGCAAGTTTAGCTTGGCATCCAAAACGTTGCAAATGCATAAATATAGTTTCTGCTTTTGCTAATGAGTGTAAAATGTTTTCCTTTCTGTCTGGGCACAAATTAACTTGCACTCTTGCACTTAAGTGTTAGAAATGAACATATTCTCACCGTTATAAGGACACAATGAGCGTCCTCGAGTTGACCCTTGGTACCAACAAGAGCGTTGAGACGTTTCAGGTCGTTTACTCTGACTATGCTGATGTCGTTGTCAAAGCAAAACGCTTGGATCAGAGTAAAATGGATCTGGAGAGCGATGTCGCACTCAAAGTCATCAGTGGCCAACAAGCAGAAAGACACACTATCAGGGTCCCTGTAAAAACAAAAGTATGTTTGAAATGAGGTAACCCGCACAGCAGCAATGGCATGGTTAAATAGACAGGAAATGGTATATCGCATGGAAGACGTTCCTCCAAACTTACTCGTTCATTATTTTTGCGCATTCATAGACGCCAACAGTGAGGCGACCCTCCGCCTTGGCAGACAGCAGGGCTTCGGATAGAGATTTTCCTTCATTCACCATTTTGGTTTGAATTAAAGTAGGCAGTAGCTGTGTTTGAAGTGTAGTAGTGGCTCGAGCGGAGCGAAACAAGTTGTGAGTGAGTTTCCAACTGACACGCGACCAAGTACTTATAGTGGTATAGTGGCACGCGTTTGCACCCCGCGTTCTGATTGGCTGTTCTGAACAAAAAAGAAAAGGCCGTTTCCAAGGCGCGTGCCTTTAGACATGCACGACATCAAACTCTGATCCTTTCACTTTTGTCCTAATTAAATAGACCAACTTATTCTACTCAAAAGAGGTGGCAGAAATTCAACAAGCTCAGAAAAAATACGCGCATGTTGATGGGTAGCTGTCATGAGATAGTATTTTTTTTTTTATATAAATATTGTTCATTGACATGTTTTTACTGTTTTATGAACTAGTGAATGCAAAAAGGCTGATGGTGGCGAATGCTGACCAGTTTCAGAACGATAAACTTCCTTATATAAATTTAAACCTACAATATTGACGTTGACCAAAACAATCAATAAATAGGCATACTGAGTGAATTAACCAACATGTAGGCCTATACATTCCATCATTGCTCAATCTGCGAATAGTTAGGCATATGAGTTTTAGTTTTGGCGTGTATTAAGTGTTACGGTGTCTATAAAAAAAAGAGTTACGCAAAAGAAAAGGGATTATTTAAATGTATTAATGACAATCGAAATATAGTTCGAACAAGCCTTTTTATTAAAAATAAAATCTGGGTAATGTGCTTGTCACATATGGGTGAATTTGTCAAACTTTTGAGGTTGATTTTTATGTGCTGAAGGTTATTTATTACTTATTGCTGATTGTATCACATACGCGTGGCTAATTTGCATACCTAGAGGTGACCGGACTTACGGCGCGTGGCATCTGGACGTGCTTCTCCTTTGCTATGGAAACACTCCCCATCTGCTGATGGGGGAAGATGAGGATCAGCTGAGCACATTTCTGCTGTATTTATCAACTGAGACTTCTATCTATGCCTGCGGACACAAACACTTTTTATGGTGCCTTTAGATAATAAACTTGATATTAATATTCTTAATTGCATTTAGAATCATAGCCTTAACTTGTTTAATGTGTAAGCTTTAGGCCTATATTTGTTTAGTTCCTATGCTTGTAACTTTTATTAAAATCGTCTTGAACACATCTGAACAAACTTCTGGCTGACTTTTATTCCTTTGATGACAGGTAGGCAAGTCATATAGAGTAAAATGCAATGGCTTTGTAACAGATGGATGTCCTAATCTGCAGCTGCAGGAGAGACTAAGTAAAAGCAATTGTTCGATTAGTCTGCTTTGCGCTCGAGCAGGTTTGTCTTGGAACACCTGTCACTCTCGCGCACTAAGGGGGGCAGGGACGGGATGCCCGGCCTGCAGATGTGATACTAGAACAATGCATCTATTCTCGTTGCAAGTAGCTTTGCTATTTGAAACCAGTTCTTTCTCTTTCTTTCCATGTTTGTACTCCGTACTGTGTAAATAAAGCACAAATGTACGCTCTATAGAACTTTCTGTATTATTGTATTGTATTGTATTGTATGTGTATTTTTATATGTTAAAGCTATAATTTATATCGTTTGCATGTATGCAACTTAACTTGCCAAAATTAAGCATGTAAAATAATATTTTACATAGTTTTTCCTATTGCTGCAGCGATCACCATAACGAAAACTTCTACTGAATCTATTTAAGCTCCAGACAAAAAAAAAAAAAAAAAACTTGCACACAATAGTCATATGCGCTGCTGGGCTGCGAGAGGCCAATGGGGGCATCCTAAAGTGAGGCTTCTCCATCTGCTCCTGTTCTGCGGGGTAACAATGGGCCTGCATCAGTCATTGTCAACCTGTTAGCTTTAGCCTCTCAGACAAAACAAAAACAAACTCTTTCCTTCCATATAAGCTTGCATTCGTAATGATCTGTGATTTCTGATATAGTTTTGTTTTTTCCCCAATATTTATTCAAACCTGTCAACAAAATGACAAAAATATCCGCGCATTTAAACCAAGCCGTTTATTCGCACATCATTAAACGCGTTAAGGCTGCGAATGTTTCTGCACTTGGAGAACATACTAATATAAACTGCTACATTTTCAGGGTGGCCTGCATTTAAGCTGCCTCTGGTCACGAGGTCCGTGGACGTAGCAGGCCAGATTGGGCAGCGGGGCGTCATGGCACGCGCATCTTATTTGCATTTGTAAAGGCCTCTAATAATAGAAGTTTCTGAGTTCACAATAGGACCGTTTCAACAGATGGCCACGCTCCACCTGTCTTTTGCGCTGAGAGCGGGGGGATGCGATCCCCTTATCCACATTTGCTCACTTTAACCATTAAAATAAATAAAATACTAAACGTTTACGCAAACGCATTCAACAAATAGAAGTGTAATTTGATTCTCTGTAATATACCTCATCTTACTAAATGCACTGCTAAATGCACTGCTATATATTTGATCAAACAAATTAACTCAAAAAGAGAATATATGTTTATATATATTGAGAGTGAGGAGAGATATTACTTTTTAAACAGTTGTGTATTTGGTCCGGAGTTAGAGAGATAATAAAACATTTGAATACAGCTAAGATACTAAAACACACAAAACTTTGCAAAATAAATAAATATGCTTTTGTAAAAGACTAATAGGCGATCTAAATAAAAATAAAGTAGGCCTAAAAATAAGATACTGCTCAAACGTATCAATGCATTTGGTTCTAAAATATACAAATTAAATAATCAAATAATTAGTTGAAGTCTGCAGAAAGTCTTAAAAAGTGGCATTACAGCCCTCATCAATCTGCCACGAGCCGGAGTGTGACAATAACATTAGCATACCAATGCACCATTCATAGGAACCAATCAGAGGACGCTTCTTTCATAGCCACTACGAGCCGGGGAGTATAAAACCTGCGAGCTCACGCCGTTAGAGCACCAATCCTTTCATCCAGCTTCAGCTCTGCTATCTGCTCCTTGTGGAATTACTAAACCAGCATCATCATGACTCTCGAGGAAGCTGTCATCCAGAAGCCCAGCGAGAGAGCTCAGTGCACTGGAAAAGCACTGGAAGAAGTTTTGGTTTCTGCCAAAGCGAACGACTGCCTTACCATTGGCGTTTACGAATCTGCCAAAGTTATGAATGTGTGAGTATGCTGTCCATTGATTCTTCCTTCATGCAACAACTTTTATCAAGCGTTTCGACTGATTTAGTAGTACAAATTGTGCTTATAATTTGCCTTTTCTTGTATTTCAGTGACCCAGACAGCGTGTCTTTCTGCGTCCTGGCGATGGATGAGGAGTTCGAGTGTGACATTGCTCTCCAAATCCACTTCACTCTCATCCAAGCCTTCTGTTTCGACAACGACATCAGCGTCGTCAGAGTGAATGACATGCAACGTCTTTCTGAGATTGTTGGTGACAATGCTGAACAATTTGAGGATGCTCACTGCGTTCTTATCACGGTATGTATGCGCAAAGGAAAATATTTTACACTCATTAGCAAAAGCAGAAACTATATTTATGCATTTGCAACGTTTTGGATGCCAAGCTAAACTTGCATTTTTCTTCATCACAACAGAACCCAGCTGAGGACTCCTGGGAGGATCCAGCTCTGGAGAAGCTTCACCTGTTCTGTGAAGAAAGTCGCAGCTATAACGAGTGGGTTCCTGAGATCACTCTGCCCGAGCGTTGATCTGGAGCTTTACTCTTCTCTGTAAACCTTGAGGAATACTCGACTCATCCTTTGAAGCAAGGATGCTGATGTTTCCACATCCCTGGATGCTCCTGAGGAGGCTGAACCGTCCAGGCAGCGCGAGGCAGGCCCGAGTGGCCCTCGCGGTTCTACGTCGTTCCTCGTCCCGTCCATGCCAAGATGATCCTCATTCTTTATGTGAATGAGGTCAGGTATGCCACGAGAGCGACACAATGGCCCTCATTCTTTGTGCGGATGAGGTTTGGAGAGGAAGGAGAAGCGAGTTTTGCCTCTGTTCCACAGAGCAAATATCGCATGCGTTGGACACGCAGAGGACGCGGCGGTGCGTCGAAGCAACGTTTTTAAAAATGGACTTTAACATCTCGGAAATTTTTAAAAAATTTAATTGCTGCACAATATAACGTATCTTATTGTCGGCAATGTGCTTTCCACTTTCCAGAATTGTCTTATTCTCTAAAGGTTTCACTTTAGAAATATTTGATATGCAAGAAAGCTATTTAAATGTTGTTTCAGACTTTGCATTACAAATGTTGCATTGTAGAAATGACGGAATGCATAAAAAATAAATGTATTAAAAATGAACAATTGTGTCATGTGTTCAGTCTTCAGCAGATGCCAAACATTTTAATTGCATTCATAACACATTCACACACCTTAGCTGGTAGCCTATGTCATGGATATATTTATATTTCGAGAATGAAAACGAGACTGTGAGGGATCGACGTTTAGTAGCTGAGTTGTATTGTTGTAGGCTATATCTTGTTCAGCTGACACGGCATTGCAAAATGCATCAATTTCCTAGAGACAGGCTATACTCGAGAAACGTGTTAAAAGTAGACGCCATAGCTATATCTTGAACTCACTGCACGCGTACCCCTCAGCCTCGTTTTCATTCCCGAAACGTAAAATGACGTCTACAGTGAATAATGTTCATTCCGAAAGTTTTCATTCTTAAGTAACTGGATTGGGGGCAGCATAGTGTCAGCTGCCATCTGCAGCCGCTGGTGATCTGCATGTGTATAGCTACAGCACAATAGTAGCGCGCTGTCCCGTTAAATTGGGGGCCCCAGCACAAGGAACTCATTGTTACATCGGCAGATGTCTGAGCCACGACGCTACTCCATCTGCCAAGTAGCGCAGATGGGAGGTGAAGGCTGTGCCGCGGGGGTGAGTGTTGGGCTGGCACTCGTATGGCTCCCTGTCAGTTGCTGTATTGTTTACAAAGCGCCCGTGGCTCCTGCACGGATTGCTGCAGCACTCAGCGTTGAGAGAGGGGCTTCAATGAACGTACAGAGAGCCTGTAAACTGAATATGTAGGGCTATTTAGTGAAAGTTTGTACACAAAAATGGAGGAAAGCAGTAAAAGTCGACAAATGTAATACGTTTATATTTGCAAAAATGTTTATTTATTTGTTTTAAAGCTGGCTGACTGAAACATATATTACATAAGTTAAGCCACTGACAATTAAGTAAAATTTCTTGTGCAAAAGAAAACTATTTTAAAAGTACTGTTGAAGTTAATAAGAATTAGCATGTAGTTTCTCATTGATTTGATCTATGAAATTATTTGTGCTACAAGTGAACATCAGTAATGCCACAACTCCCACAATATTAGTGAAAGTGATGTGACATGTGGCCAAGTATGGTGACCCATACTAGGAATTAGTGCTCTGCATTTAACCCATCCAAAGTGCACACACACAGCAGTGAACACACACACCCAGAACAGTGGGCAGCCATTTATGCTGCGGCGCCCGGGGAGCAGTTGGGGGTTTGGTGCCTTGCTCAAGGGCACCTCAGTCGTGGTATTGAAGGTGGGAGAGAGCATAGCTGCCTACATAGCTGCCTCTCGTACCTACAATCCCTGCCGGTACGAGACTCGAACCCACAACCTTTGGGTTACGAGTCCGACTCTCTAACCATTAGGCCAGGCAGGTTTGTTTGCCCAAAAATGTCAACTTTCTTAATTTATTCACCCTCATGTTATCCCAAATATGTACCTTCTTTATTCTGTGAAAAGAAACATGAAAAGAAGATATTTTTTTTAAATGTCGCATTGTTGTTTTGAACATATGCAATGAAAGTCATTGGGGTCAAGTATTGTTTTGGACCCCATTGACTTTCATTGTACTATGGAGAAAAAGACTGAATAAAAGGGATGAACTATGCCTTTAAGAAAGCACACACAGTTTTGAGGAGTGTCGTAGGTTCCTGTAGGCACGGAGACTGTCTCTTTTAGGATCTTTGACGACTCCACTGATTATAGGTGCAGACTCAGCTCCATTGTTTCTTTTAACTCTGTGCAGTAGTATGCGGTAAACCCCTGTGATGGGACTGCGAATGCGTTTTCCTTGGTTATTGAGAATATGTTCCTGAGTGACTCCCAGTTTCTCCAGGATACCTTTTACCTCTTCCTGGTCTCCGTCTAACTCCCCTGGGCCGGCCTCTATTAGATGGATGGGGTTGAGCTGGTATAAGGGAGGAATAGGCCGGAAGAGTTCCACTGGCAGCAGCCACTCGCAGCCCAGCATCTGGTCTAGTGCGCATCGCTCTGAAGGTTCTGGCTTCAAGATCCCCCTGATCAGCCGCTGACATGGAGCTGATACCCAGGTTGGCAGGACGTAGGCACCCTCCAGCACACTTTGGCGCAACTTGGCCACAGTGTCAGCACGGAAAGGCAACGTGCCAGTCACCATGAAAAAAAGTAGGATGCCCATTGCCCACACATCCACAGGTGGCCCGATGTAAGACTCATCTTTGAAGAGTTCTGGAGCTGCATAAGGAGGAGAACCGCAATAGGTGTCTAGGGCTTGGTTGAGATTGTTGACCCTTGTGCTGAAGCCAAAATCAGCCACTTTTATGCAGGAGTTGGTTGTATAAAGAACATTTTCTGCCTTCAGATCACGATGGATGATGTTGTTCTCATGCTGAAATGAACACAGATATATAAATTCAAGAAACTGTCATCAAGCCAACTCTCATCCAGTGATTAAAATTATTTGGGTCAATGATACATACCATAAAAAATGGAAAAAAGAAATCTGTTAAAATCTAGTTTAAAAATCCGTTGAAATCTTTATTTTGTTGGATTTATATGGTTTTGAAAAGCTTTTCAAACTGTAAAGTGTTTTTTAGTTTATATATATATATATATAAAAGTTAGTTTAAATTTAGTTTTTCAAATTAAATTTTAATGCAGAAATTTGCTCTTTATAGAAGAGGTGTATTCAAACCATGCACTGCATTTTTAAGTGTTTTTGAGTTAACAGACCTGGATAAAAATGTACATCATGTCAGTGACCCGTTTAACAATTTTACTGTACTTACTATGACTTACTATTGGTATGTTTTCTATAATCTAGATTTTAAAAAGTGATATATTATTGATATAGAAGGTCTAACCATGTATTTAACTGCTGACAGGATTTGGGCGAATGCAATCTTGCTGTCTTGGTCAGAGAGTTTTCCTCCGGAGCTGATTCTGGTGTGGACATCTCCTCCTCCGGCGAACTCCAAAACCAGGTACAACCGACTTGGCGTCTCCAGTACTTCATAGAGTTGCAATAAATTTGGGTGATACAATCTCTCCATGTTGGAGATTTCTTTAGACAGCATCCTCTGGGTCTGCAGATCGAGCCTCATCTTATCCATGATCTTAATGGCAACTTTGTCTACAGGAGATGCATGTGGAATAAAATCAGGATGAGGTCGTTACGCATTAATCTTAATTCTAACCTACGTTTACCATTTCCTAACCTAGATTCAAAAAGTCAAGTGTTTAATCAAAACCAGTTAGATTACGCTAAATCTCTTCTACCTTTGGTGAGGGCGTGGATGGCCAGTTTGACCTTCGAAAAGTTTCCACAGCCGATCTGACCGCGGACTTTGTAGAAGCCCACCCTTCTGCCCACCGTCAGTTCCTTTATGATATCTTCATCATTACACATTTCCAGTTTTAACTTTTCCAGGGGTGTTAGATGCTTAGAAGGGTCTGCATCCTCTTCCGGCTCTGACCCACATTCTGAGCTGTCCGTCAGAGTGTAAATGTTGTGCCGATGCACCTGCGGCGACACCTGACTTGACCTTGCAGGCATTTTGCAGCTGCTTAAGGCTGAAAAATAGGAACCAACAGTAACCAAGAGGAAAATTAGTTACAGTTCACTATAGTTTTATGCATAGATATGAGAAAACAGTATATGCGTTGCATGTCGATAACTGTGAAAATATTTGAATATATTAAAATATCCTAAATACATTTTTAATATATTCTTGTTCCTGATTGAGGAATAACTCCATAATATGCTATCTTAAAGGGATAGTTCAACCAAAAATGAAAATTCTGTCATAAATTTTTTTCCATACTGTGGAAGTCAATAGTTACCAGCAGAAGAAAGAAACTCATACAACCTGGCAGAGAGTAAATGATGACAGAATTTTCATTTTTGGGTGAACTATCCCATTAAAACCATAGTTCTTTAACAATCAGAATGAACATTTTTAGCTGGCATGAACATTTAATTACGGCCCATACTAACACTAATCATATAAATAAAAAGTTTTACGTAAGATTATTAATTATTTATATTGTTTATTGTAGAAGTTAACAAGCATGTAAATTGCACTTTGTTGACTCTAAATGTATAAATAACATTAGCATGTAAAATAAATGACCTTACCGCTGTGCTCTTGTAGAAGACCAGTGCATGGCTGCTTTTCTTTTTTATAGGATTTGAAGTCAAAGAATATGTCCGCATGTTCATATTCAGTTTCTAAAGTCAAATGATAATATTTAGCTTCTTTTACAGATTAAAAACAAACAGTTACATTAGGTTTTTGTTAAGGTAATGTATGACCATCATGCAGGCATTCATTTTAACTGTCCTCTTCTGTAACTGCATGAATAAAAATCATTGATGTGGTTTCTCCTGGATAGTTTTCCTGTCTCCAAGGAAGTCTTCAGCTCTCTTCATCCATGACTCTGTCAGAGTGAGAGAGAACATGCTGCTGGTATCATGTTTCCTAATCTGCCAGCTTTATTTAGAGTTACCTTAATCCTCCCTGCTGTCCTATGATGCCTGTGATGAACAAAAGCCAAGAACCACAGCCAAAGGAGGGTGAAAAACCAGCAAACATGTGCACCACTGATTCTTTTAAAGCACTCGTGGGAGATATGTCATGTTTAATCTGGTGGGATACATACAATCATACAGGAGGTCAGAAGACTTTAGAGACGTGATTGTCAGTGACCTTAATGAGGCTGATCTCTGCCTGTACAGCGTAGGATCAGACGTTATGTAACAGCATTACTAATGAGATTACTGCAGGACCACATAAAGGGGTTTGGCTCATATGATTATTACTAGTCCGCTAGCCTCTCAATGTGAATAATGGGGCTTTACATTCTCATTCTGGAGAGCACGTGTGCTGGTCGTGAGCATGAGGCCAGATGCTGTTTTCTTCGGTGTATAATATCTGCTTTTATTCTCTTCCAAATAAGTTCAAAATACGTCATAAAATTCAATCTTGTTAGCATTAACTAAAACTATTAAAAATATGTTTGTTAATTGAAATAAAGCTGATAAAAATTTAATAAATATTAAATAATTTTAAAAACTAGTTTGTTGCCAAATTTATGTATAGTATTATATATGTAATACTATTAATAGTATTATATACTGTATGTATATACTATATATACTAATACTAGTATTATATATGTATTATATATAAAAATGTATTAGTATAGTATTAAAATGACCTAAAGCTGAAATTAAAAAAAAAATGAAAATGACAGAAGCACACATAGCAAATTTACTAAAAATTAAATTAAAATGAAAACTGAAAAAAAGCGTCTTTAAAATATTAATAAAAACTCTATTTTACTAAATTACATATTACTAATATAGCACTAATAATGTTGCATGCAATAATGTCTGCATGGAATAAATTATTTTAAATATATTTTTCATGATTTAAACTGTAAATGTAAGTAATTAATTTCAATAGTCAGATTCTCTGAATGAACCAGCATTTTCCTAGTATTTGATGTCATGAGAGTGTATTGTGAGCATGTGCATGTGTGTGTTCCTGAAGAAGGCACCGAATTACCAGCCATCTCTGTTGATGAGATTACAAGCTTTATCTGGAAAATGGCAGTTGTGTTTACAGGTGTCCCGAACCAATGCAAGAGCACTCAGGCCGTAATCTCCTGGAAGTCCATGCCACCTGCCATATCCTCCCCTTCTGAATGACCTCTCATATAGCAGTCTTCACAGCTATTTGTTTATAAATGTTCATTTATTATAATGGCAAGACAAAAAAACATGTACACTGAAATTAAGAACACAACAGAACATAATTTAAAAACATTTAGTACATATTCTGAGGAAAATGCGTTTGAAAATAAATACAACTGTCAACCATTTGGATAAAGGCCCTCACGTATCAAAAATCAGCTCAAAATAAGTCTTAGTTTTTTCTCCTCTTCAGATGAGAGTCCATTAATCTGTGAAGGCTCTGCTGTTCCAGCTCTCTCACCCTCTGACGCAGAGCCTCAATCTCTTTGTTTTTCTCCTCCTGAATGAACTGGAGCTTCTGGAGACACAAACAGAAACGATTCAATATAGAGGTGTGATCAGAAACCTTGCTTTCCTCAATGACATGAGGTGTTTTGATGAGTGCTGCAGTACAACTCACTCTTTTAAAGATATTCTGTGGACGAGGAGCAGAAGATTGTGTCTGTGGCTGACTCTTTGTGGACATGCTCTGGGCCCTTGCAAGCTTAGCACCGAACTGCAAAAGATAAAAACATTTTTTTACAGCCATAAAACTGTGCAAAACAAACATAAAATGAAAAGTATTAAGAAAAATTATTTTACCTTCAACAAATTAAGAAACCCATAGTGTATTAAAACTGATTAAAGTTTCATTTATACACAAAACAACTAGGTTTTCAAATTAAATTCCACCATTTGAAGTTTAATGATTTGGCTTTGCATTTCTTTCTCCTTCTCTCTCATCTGCCTTCTAATCTCCTCCAAAGCGCATTAATTTCTCACATGAGCCACTTTCAGTTCAGTATCTTTAGCATCCACTTTGAAAACAAAATGGAAAATGTTTTCTTTTTGAATGTGTAGTACTGCAAAATGCTTAACAGCATCCATTCCAGATAGCACACATACGTCTACAAGATGTTTGTTAAAGATCGCTTAATCTGGAAAGCATCTGCTGTGTACAAACATCTGATAGACGTCTCTAAGATGTCAATTTTACATATATTCTATCTAAATCTTAAACATCTTTAAGACATTTTCTAAACGTCTATTTGACACCTGATAGGAAACGTCCTATAGACGTATTGCAGATGAGCAAAAACTCTTAAATAATACATCTTGCAGATGTCAGACAGACGTATCCATGATGTATGTGTGCTATTAGGGATATGGCATAGTAGCTATAATGGCTGTCTCATTGGTTTTATTCATGTTGATAAGGATGGTAGATGTTGTGATTTTTGCCTCGCATTTCCTTTGTGTTTCTTTATCAGTCTTCCAACTCCCTCTGGTGTTGATCTTGTAGGGCTTTCATCTCAGCTGCCATCCTCTGAAGCTGAATATTGCTTTCCTACAACCACACGGGGGCAGAATCGAGCACAGACACTCAAAACTTCTTACATTTTATGCTTATGCCAGCGTTAGTAATATATTTGAATACAGGCCAATCTTACCTCTAATTTAGCTTCATTTTCTTTCTTCATCTGAAAAGCTGCATTTTTCAGCCTTTCATTTTCAACTAGATAGAGTTGTGATTATTTATTAATATTTTTATTTGTATAGGGTCTTAAATTATATTAAGCGAAGAGTAAGCAGTTGATGGGGTCAATAGTGCCTATCAACTGTTCGGATACTATCATTTTTCAAAATATCTTCTTTTGTGCTCAACAGAAGAAAGAAACACATACAGGTTTGGAACAAGTGGGGGGGGGGGGGGGGGGGGGGGGGGGAGTGAGTGAGTAAATGATGAAGTGAACTACTCCTTTAATAAGATTTCTCTACCTATGAGGTCGCATATGGAGGACGAAACCTGCAAAAACAATAAATACACAAATAAATAAATAAATGTGTGAATAAATACACGTATTCTTGTTTAAATTCATAAATAAATAATTATATATGAAAGTAGGCAAATAAATAATATAAATTGGTGGGCAAATGGAAAATGTTTAAGGAAATGCTAAACTCATCCTAACTATTTTCCTTTGATCACTCATTTATTTCTGAATGCAGTTCCACTTTTTTTTCCCTCTGCGCAACATACTAATGAGAGGGTGTTAATTATGCAAGAGTAGGCGGATCGTGTTTGACGCGCTTGATCGTTTGCCTGCGCATGCGTATTAACTTCATCAGTCAAGGTGACTGATTATTATCTTACACTTTTTCATAGTGTTAGTTTTGTAGTTATAATCATGAGAGAGCTAAATCATAAAAGATTTTCAGTGGCCAATGTAAAATATTAATGCTTGCATAGCTCTTAATTGCAATACCGAACCGTTATTTGCTTAATAAACATATTTTGTCACCTGTATTTTTTGTTCTGATAACTAATGGGAAAAAACGGTCTGTTCCTCGATTAAACCACTTCATACCAGTCATCTCACGATGAACATGGGATACTGATATTACAGTTGTCTGTAGCTAATTTGCATGTGTTGTGAGGATTTGCAGCGTTTCTTCATTTGCATGTGTTGTGAGGATTTGCAGCGTTTCTTCATTTGCATGTGTTGTGAGGATTTGCAGCGGGTGTGTTGTCAAACTGATGAAGATGTTTTCTTAATTTGCTGGTGTTTTTTCAATTTGCATGTGTTTTCTTAAGTTGCAGCGCGTTGAGCTCTCTCGGCCACCGTAAAAAAGTGACTTTAGGTAGGTCATACTGGATTAACACCATGCAATTCCTGTCAGCGGGAAAGCCGCGCCCCCAGCTACGACACGACCCCGACCAAGTCCATGGTTGACACCCTCTCATTAGCATGTTGTGCAGAGGAAAAATAAATGTGGAACTCCCCTCAGAAATAAATGAGTGATCAAAGGAAAATAAATAGGATGAGTTTAGCATTTCCTTAAACATTTTCCATTTGTCCACCAATTTATTTTATTTATTTGCCTACTTTAATCACGTTTAATTATTTCTAGATGTATTTCAACAAGAATTTGTGTATTTATACAGACATTTATTTATTTATTTGCATATTTATTTGTGTATTTATTGTTTTTGCAGGTTTCGTCCTCCATAGTCGCACTGTTGTTGTAAGGTTTGTTGTAGACCTTTGAGTTTCCAAAAGCCCATCTCTCTCTGTGAAGAAAACAAAAGCATGTCGAAGAAACAACATTATTATATACTGAAACAATTAACTTTTCTTTCTGCGTCCGAATTACTTTATTACAATTCAAATATGGAAATAGAAATATAAAACCTAAACACAAATTAAAGGCGTAAAGCTTTTTTCTGCAATTACACCGCTAGATGACAGCCGAGATGAGTCTGACCCACTTCTGTGGTAAATACTTTTTTTTTTTACTTCACAATTCTTACCTTCAATTAATTGTTTCTCTTTGTTCTGTGCGATTTTTAGAAGTCTGCTAGTCTCGTCCAGTTCTATTTCAAGAGTATTATTTTCCCCTTTCATCTCCGTAATTTTCTTAATCATACCAAACAGTAATTTACCTCAGAACATTAGTGCACAGCTTTTATAACGACACGTTCTTTACAAGGCCTATTTTAATATCTTAAATATACATTTAAAGGCCTTACATGCTCCAGTTGGAGAAAATCTTTGACAAGTGTAGTCAAGTCGAAGTTTCCTCGCTTTTAAGATGAATGTACTGTAAGTAAACAATGTATAGTAAACTACGGATATTCACTGTATGTTTGTTTCCAAGATCAACACCTGGAAAGGAGCATGTGGGAAAATCCTTTCTTGAAATATCAAGCACGTGATCCTTGGAAATAGCACAGGTGACAGAGTGCAAAAGCATTAAGTCCATTGCTGCCATTTATTTAGAGACCTCGTATGTACTATGCACACTATAGTCACATTATAGTTTTAAAAGCATTGTGCACTGATAAGCAATACTGAACCAAGTCTAAAACATAGCAATGAGTTGACAAACCCAGCTGACAAAAAAAAGCCATTTATGTGTGTGTGTTTCAGCTAAGAACACTTGTTACAAGAAAATAAAAAAAAGACCATATTTACATCACTGTGGCACAAAAGCCTGTCCAGTCTTTTATGGAAAAAAATGGCACTGAGGACAAGAGCCTGTAACAGTTCACATAAACAGTTCACATAAACCCCTTTTGATTTAAATGTGCACTATTTTTAACACTGCTGTTAAAATATAATCTAAAGTAGGCACTTTACAGTTTACACAGACGTAGTTGGTAGTTAGTTCAGTGAAAACAAATAATACAAGTGCATACAATATGGAGCGGTAATAGAGCAATATAGCTGTTACACAACATGTGAGAGCATAAAATATCAGTTGCTATCTTTTTATGACAGTAAACAACCAGCTAATATACTTCTGCTCCATATCTGCTCACACTAACCCCTGAAGCTGTTAACCCTCCAAATTAGGAGAATATAGAAAAGATTCTAGGCCTAATTAAGCCATTTATTAGCTTGCCAATAGATTTGTTTCATGACTTCCATTCCACTGGAGAATGCTTGAGAACTGACTTTGTTTCAAAATTCCCTCCTCATGGATGACACATCATGTTTGGTGTTGGCTAACCATATCAGATATCTCACAAAGAGCAAACGTACTCCACTTTTAGTTAAGGTGTAATGTTGTCGAGTACGTCAGGAGTCAAGTACCCTTCAGGAGTGGGCAAAGTCTTCACTGCTGCCTTCTGTGGGGCGGTTGGTGTATTAGGTTTCAGGAGGAGACTGTTTTTCCAGTCCACACCATCTACCATGGTGTACTCCGGACTGGTAGGCATTGCAAGGATGGGAAATGCAGTGTACTGTGGCGACGTAACCGTTTCAGTGCTCAGGATTTGAAGGTCCCTGAATGCACCGTGTTGTTCTTGACTCTGTGATTGGTCTGCCGGTGGGTTTGGTTTATTGTGGTGGGTGCTGATTGTGCTGGCAACAAACTCAGAGGTGTAGCCTCTTTCGTCAGGAATCACTACCAACTGTTGGATTTCTTTCCTCTTATCATGGTCTTTATCCTTCAGAGCCATTGTTTCTTGCTCTTCAGGAGAAAGCACAACTTCACCACGCTGAGTGACATCTCTCACTTGTGAATAAAGGCTGTTTGACCAGGTAGTGTCTTGTGGACAGACAGCCGCAGGTTGCTCTGGCCCAGATTGTGTACATGACAATGGGTGGAAACCATCGTGGTTGCTGGCTGAAGGGTGATGTAGATCTGTTTGATCGTGATCTGACAGGTCCGGATCACAGCAGCTAGCCCGACCCGAGTCATCATCCCTGAAACTACTGGACATTTGAGGCGAATCAGAGACCGGAGAATCAGCGACAAGGAGCTCCTCCTGGCTCTCATGCGGTTCGTCGATGTCCACTTCTATGAACTCTACCCATGGATCGTTGCTGTACAGTTCTGACCGCAAGCCCGGCTGGGTGCCTAAGATTGACGTGAATTCACTCAGCTGACCTTTCTGTGAAGAAACAAACCAAATAAAAAAGCTTTAATTTGTAGAAAATACCCTCAAAGTCCTACAAAAATGGATGTGAAGTCAAAAACCTGTAAAAGCATAGGATCAATTCCTTTGATTTTTGGTCCAGGGACTGGCGGCAGGAAAATCACCATTAACCTATAACAAGCCACAATTAAGTCGATAACTATGCAATTAGAAGTTTTGAAAAGACAAATATATATATTTTTTTTTCATGACTTTGAGGTCATGAATTTAGTACAGTACAGTCAAGTGGAATTAATTGGTAATATATTGTGGAATTTATTTGCAATGCAATAAAAAATAATGAATGCAGTAGAACATTAAAGGTACAGCAGGAAAGGGAAAGGACGGAGGAAACTAATGAGGGGTTATGTAGAAATATCACAGGAAATCATTGTATTCATAATGCTGACAGATTTCCTTTACACGGTTATATAACGGAGCAGGTACTTACTTTTGTTGACGTGAAACTACAACCAGCATCAAAATAATTGCGATACCAACGGCAGCGAAGACCAACACAGCTGTTATAGGAATTCTTGATTCTGAAATTGAAACAGGACATTCAAATCATCAATCAATTGAAAAAAATATTTGAATAACTTCCTTCCAAAATCTAGACAGGTAGATCTTAAATCAGACCTATGTTAGGAATAAGTATAAAGATGGAGTCACTGAAGACACCAAAGTTGTAGCCTCTCATTTTTGACCTGACTCTGACTTCATATTCAATGTTGCTGCGCAGACCATAGATGTACGCCTGTGTGTCTTTGCCATTATCCAGCTGTAGAGAGACAAACAAGAATAAGACACCTAATAACACTCCAACCTTGAAGATAATGAGCTCCAAACACGTCTAATTATGGCTGCAAAATCCAGGTCACAGTCTTCAACATGGTGAATCAAATGTAACGACTCAAGTGTTCTGAAAAGAAATCACTTTTAATAAAGCTTCAGAGGAACTCCTCAAGAAAAACATTTGACTTCATGTCTGTTTCTCATTAGGAGCTTATTAGAAATCTGGTGGTGCTGATTGCACAACGTTGTGTGAGACTCACCGAGTTCCACTGGTCTGAACCCTTTTCTCTGTACTGTGTCTCGTATACCAGCAAGATCCATCCTGTCTTCACATTCTCTGTAGCAGATGGGGGTGGATCCCAGCTCACAACCACATCATAGATTAAGCCAGTAGAGCCCATGCTCAAAAGAGTCCAGTTCAGTCCCACAGGCGGGTCTGGAAACACTGAGAAAATAATGAATATCAATGAATACATGCTTGCAAATATTTTGTGCATTAACGCAAAGGAAAAGGTGATTAAGTTATTTGCAAGGATGGTGGGAATGGTTAGCATTTTGGAGAGCATCATTCCATTCAGGGGGGAAAAAATTATATATAAGAACACAGGGGCAAGGGGCAAGAACACAGCTCAAAAAGCTAAATTTCAGGTTAATGCAAAATGTATTATGAAAAATATATTTAAATATAAATGAAAATATATTTTGAAAAAATGGGCAAAAAACACGAATAGGTAACTAAAACTTATTGAAAATATATTTATCAGAATCTATATTAGCAATATATTTTAGTATATTCTGAAATATTTAAAAATATATGTGAAAATATTTTGAAAACCATTTTGCCACATGGGAATGTGTACTTGAAGGCATGCCAAGAAAGAAGAAAACAAAGAGTCAGGATTTGTGTTTACGACATGGCTTACCAATGTCCTCCACGTTGAAGGACATTTCATCATAAACAACGTCAAGAGAGCGGGAACGCAGCTGCACCACGTAAGGAAACCATATAATGGTATTACTGGAATCAAAGTAGCATTCATTTTTCCTTATGGAACTGTAACTTGGACATTCCATCCATTTCTCAGAATCGCTGCAGACATGGGAAATTGGTGATCATTAAGTAGAAGAACAGTCATTTGTCTAACAACTGCTTCAATGATTGTAACTGATTGTAACTCTTTACTTGCAGGTGCAAAAGAATTGTGTTAACAAATAATACTGAATATCGTGCATTTTTTTAAGTATCAATAGTGCATTTCATTCTATGATGTTATGTGTTATTAATTACTTTTCTAATATGTAGAAAAGACTCAGATCCTCGAGTTCTGTGTGGATCTGGAGGGATCCAGTCTCCCACTGACAACGGAACGTAATCAGCTCTCGAGAAAAGCAGACAGTCAGATGAGGCAGTGTTGAAGTCTGACCTGCAAAGTAGGTGAAGGTGAAGGAAATATTGCTGTTGTTGAACATACTTGCTTTAAGGCATGCTTCCAAGAAATCTGATGGACCAGAATAAAATAACAGGAATGTCAAGTTTTTAATTAGACTTTATTATAATGTGTCACTACATCTGCTGCATTTGCAGCAACGAAATATTTCAAAAGACATATGAATGTGACATCAATAATGCAATTCTATATTCTACAGTTTCATATTTTTTAAATAACTCATAAATTATAAGGAATAAAGTAGATTTTTTTTTTCTTTTTTTACTTTATTTATTATACTGTATTTAAGCACAGCTGAGAATTATCAAATGTTTCACAACTAGAATAATATTCTGAAAAAAGGCAAAAATTCTGTGAATGTCCTTCAGTGCAAACCAGCTTTGGACTAACAGGATGTAACATAAATCCCAGTTGGGCTATAACTGTCAGCTGTGTTTTCCTGGAAATGTGTGCTGGCATTTTTCGCATGTAGAAGCATTTGTGTGGCAGTGTGCCATTACTGTCTGCAAGATCTTTGAAAGGATCTTCCAGAGCTGTTCAGCTGACAGAATTTAGACAGCAATACTGATAAAACTTTAATTGATGATTAGAACTAACTGCTAAATTTAAACATAGTTCCCAATTGTACGATTCATCTTAACGTAGAGTGTAACAGAAGAACTATTGAGGCTACAGCCCACAGCACAATCTGTATGGTCTTCTTACTTACACTGCCAGTGTTTTACAGGTAATTTCATCATCATCTCTTATTGAGTAGTTCTTGTTTTCCCCAGGAAATACAGAGAGAGCCATCATTCTAGCTTGGTTTGTGTTTGTTTGGGGTTACTGATGTATCAGTATTAGTATTCAGTTACAGAGCTAAATTACCTGCTTGATTTGCAAACACGTAGTCTCTTGTTGAGTTTGTTCAGACTCTTGCAATAACAGTCTTGCTCTCATTTTGTTTCTTTTTTTACATATTTAAAACTACAAATGACCTTGGAAATTTTTTTCTTTTTTTATCACATTTTTTATAAACTAATAATAATATGGCAGATAAAGGATAGTAATGAATCAGAGCTGTCAACTCTATGTTCCCATAGAAACTAATGTATAGCACGCATAGCACCTGCAGAATGACGCTAACCATCCATTTTCATATAGCAACATGCACTCCCTCCCACTTACTGCAGCCCACTTCTATAAAACGGAGCGGAAAACATGTTTTATGGAACTCATAATGGACAGAGCCGATCAAAAGACAGCACTTCAAAACGAAAGCATTTAAAAATGGTCTGGTGAAGAACAGGAGTGCAGCGGTAAAAGCTGAAATAAAGTGTGCAGTGTCGTTAATTAACTCCATCCAAAGAGCCATGGAAAAATCTTGGTTCCAGCTCAAATTTCAGCCTTCTAATATTTTATCTGTGATCCAGTTCTCTGTAGCCTGCGTTTGGAGTTCTGTTATTAAAAATCTGTTTTACTTGTGGATTTTTTTATGTAAAAGCCAAACAATATGCATTATGCAGGGGCCCTTAGACTGAGTATTTGCAGAAAGCCAAGGAGCTGCCTTATTTCACAATGGCTCCCCGACTAATAAGTGAGGGTGGGTTCCTAAAGAAAGCATCCTGGTTTCTTGTTGTTTAACTAAACTATTGTACAACAGGCTCCAGACAACTCATGCTGGGTTAGTGCAAAACATTAAAACTGCAACATGAAACTGTAGATATAAAACCGGCAAACCTTGTATTGTAGGAGGCACACTTTGTGTTGCCACAGCACAGGTCAACAAGATACAGATGAGAAGGGCGGTCTCCATGATTTAGTTCCTGTGAAAACCAAAATAAGGTCCATTATGTAATTAGTTAACAAACAATATTGCTAAAAATGGAAGCAACCACCAGCTAATAGTTCTAAACCGTCATGGTCTTTACTCTAATTCAGTTCAAACACTGTTAGGCCATTCCCTTTCAATTTGAATAACAAAGTCAAATTAATCATTTGTTTAATTGTGGAAATGAATCAGTCCATGAAACTGACAGGATTATGAAATCACAGTAAACACAGTCCTCTGATATCCATTTTAAGCCAAAGGCTCTAGCCAGCGTTTGTGAAATATATCCTCACTGCAACATGGCTTTGCTCCAATCTGCTTCTGGAAAACATCTTCTAAGAAATCCATCTATTGACTCTACACTTCAACTGCATGCGGATCACAACTCTTCTCTATTAGACTGAAATGGCCTTCACACCCAGTGCAGCAGTACAGAGATAACAAACTCTCACTGAGGGTGAAGGGCTTGGTCCTTGATAAAATGGGTACAGTCTGTTCTACAATGTCAAAATGCTTAATTAGGAAGTTGATAATAGAAGTGCTGTTCCTGAAAGGAGTCTGTGAGAGTCTGCGAACCTTTATTATTTAACATGACAGCTCAACTATATACTACAATACCTCAAGGGACTAGGAGGTAGAGATGAGCCCTTCAAAATGGAGCAATGTAAATCTCTGTCACTCAGCTCCACTCGTACCCAGATTCCTGTCCGCTTTTAGTTTGTGTGTTGCTTGGTGACTCTGGAAGCTTGTGAAAGGTCGGCTTCTCAAGGTAATTTTCACGGAGAAGAAATAAACTAAAAGGCCTGAATCTAAAATCAACGATAATCGATATGAATTACTTTTTTTTTTCTTTTTTTTTAATAAAACTGTATAAAAGCAATATCACTCGCAATCATGCCGAAGACATAACTGATATTCGTTTTACTCCTCCAATCTTTAACTTAAAACTTTAAATATAGCCTAATCATTCACATCTGGCCACAACACGAGGTAAAAATTATTCAGCTGTGACATAAGCCTAAAACTAATTGGTAATAAGGCACGCATGAACAAAACGTAAACAAATACAGCAAGTATTGGAAACGGAGATTCATGCATTAAAATTACGTTACATTTACATGATAAATCTGTATTATATGCTTTTTTGATTTGCCCTTAAAATTTTATTTCATAATGTTAATCTTCCACAACAGCTTAAATTCGAAAAGATACAGAATAAGTCCCACGTTCTTACTGCACTGAACTCACCAGATTCAGATTAGACGATCCGTAACTTCTATGAAAGTATTCATCAGGGAAGCTCGACTTCTTCGTATGATAGCACCTTTAGTTTATATCTTCAATATTCTCTTCTATTTTTTTTTTCTAGGGCACATTCGAAGAAGGGCGCCACTTTTCCTTGATGCACCTGCGAAGGGAGCTTATAAGTAAACCTTATACTGCAAGGCACTCTTAATCGGTTTACTGCATGTAGTTTCGTATGCGAAAAAATAAATGTACACGGGACTCCGCCCTAACAAGCGTCATAGTGTTTTCGCACAACTAGTCTTTAGGAAAAATGGTACGCACGTTATAGTTATTTCTGCACGCCAGTGTTCGTGTGCGTGTTGATCTTTATAATCGCGCGCTGTTAGAAGGATATAGCGGAATATATCAATCGAGCCTTGCGGTCAGAGCTGAGATTATTTCCTCTCCCCCTAAAGCTGCAAATATTAACAACATCATTTTCAGAATCAGAGCTGTGTAGTTAGGTTTTCACAAAGCCATCGAATTCTTATTCCTAATTGCTATTGGCAGGTTTTGTGGTGTTTTGTACTCCATATACAGGCGCTTACATGATAAATGCAGAGCTGAATGGGTACACGTGACTGGAGTGGGGCACGTGTTTAAGGGGTCTTGCAGTCCAAAATAGTTGAGATTCAAAAACACACACGTGTAGTAGAAATGTTTGTGGGGCAAAGTGGAGAATTCAAAAGTTTGTCTTTCTGTTAGATTCTTGCAGTTTATGTTATGTTAGTTGTTACACATTTTACTACAGTGAAAAGTCATTTTAACTGCAAAAACACTAATGAACATTCGTTGTAAATGCCAATGAAAATAAGATTGTATTTTTTATTTAAAGATCAAGTAAAGTCACCTTTATATAGCACTTTATGCAATACAGATTGTGTCAAAGCAGCTTTACAGTGTTAAACAAGAAAAACGTCTGCTGATAATGCAGGAGCACAATAGAAAACAGTCATTTTATTAGTTAAAGTCAGCTCATTGTTGATTCAGTGATATCATCGTCCAACTCAGTTCAGTTCTCTTCCAATAGTGTTTGTGCAGTCAAGTCAATAATGTTGGCAGAAATTGTGTTCCCAACTAAGCAAGCCAAAGGCGACAGTGGCAAGGAACCAAAAATCCATCGTGACAGAAATGGAGAAAAAAAACAAAAACTTGGGAACAGTTTTGAGGAAACTGTTTTGGGAAACCAGGATCAGTCGTAGGGCCAGTTCTCCTCTGGCCAGATGAAACCAGCATGGTGTGGTTTAATTCCAGGCTGCAATGCACGTCAGATTGAGCAGAGGACTTGCCTGGTTCTCGTGGTCTTGTGTGGATGGCCGACGAGGTTTTCACAGGGGATCTGTCTATAGGGTTCGTCTAGTTGACATGGACTCCGCTGACATTGAGGGCTGTAGAGGTCATTTCTAGGTGCTGATCCACCGTTTGATCTGGATACGGAATGGATCTGGGTGGCTACGGTGACCTCAGAATAAGAATAAAACAGACTAATATTAGCATAGATGCCATTTTTCTTATGATGTACCAAGTACATTGGGTGTTATGGGAAGTGTTCCCGGTTCCGGTTGACCTAATTAATGCAGCCTAACAATCCTTTAACGGATCTGAATTATAGAAAAGTGATTGTGTGTTATGTGTATGCCAGGTTAAAGAGATGGGTCTTTAATCTAGATTTAAACTGACAGAGTGTGTCTGCCTCCTGAACAGTGCTAAGTAGATTGTTCCAGAGTTTGGGCACTAAATAGGAAAAGGATCTGCCACCCGCAGTTGATTTTGATATTTTAGGTATTATCAAATGGCCATAGTTTTGAGATTGCAGTAGACGTGAAGGACTATAATGCGATAAGAGCTCGCTCTAGTATCATTCAGGGTTTTATAAGGAATTAGTAAGATTTTAAAATGTATACGATGTTCAATAGGGAGCCAGTGCAGTGTTGACAGAACCGGGCTAGTATGGTCATACTGTAATTCCTGGTTCTAGTAAGAACTCTAGCTGCTGCATTTTGGACCAGCTGGAGTTTGATTATTAAGCATGCAGACAGAGTAACCACCCAATAAAGCATTACAATAATCTAACCTTGAGGTCCTGAACGCATGAACTAATGTTTCTGCATTTGACATTGAGAGCATAGGTCATAATTTAGATATATTTTTAAGATGTAAAATGCAGTTTTACAACATGACCTTCAAAAAGGAAAGGTTGCTATCAAATAGCATACTTAGATTCCTAACTGACGACAAAGAATTGACAGCACAGCCATCAAGTGTTAGACAGTGTTCTAGATAATTACATGCAGAGGATTTTGGTTCGATAATTAACACTTCTGTTTTTTCAGAATTTAGCAGTAGGAAATTACTATAGTCATCCAGTTTTTTATATCAGCTATGCATTCTGTTAGTTTTACGAATTGGCATGTTTAAGTAATATAAGCATTTCTTTACTTTTTGAATGCACAAATGTTATTTTAACACAAAAGTTTTGTGTATACATCACTTTTAATAAAAGGTAAATTTCTCCCCTGCACTTTTTTCGGGCAATTGTGTTCGCAGAGAGGTTTTCAAGGGCCAGTGTGAATAAATCTAGATTTAAATTCAAAGAGACAAGATAGTCACATCGTAATGAATATCTTTTATTCGTATCTAAAACGATGTGAACATTATGGAGCTCTAAACACTCTCATGCAGTGTATGTTTCATTCATACTGGAAGCCGGAGGGCGTCTCGTGCAGAAAGTCCAAAACGGACTCGTAGAAGTAATAACTTTTGACGTGCAAGGAAATCCCTAATATGGACAAAGGCATCCGGCTATCGCTGTAGCTGAGCTGAATAAAAAGCAGAAACGTTTTGACTGATGAAACTATATATATGTGTGTTTTTCAAGTAATCTCCAGGTAATAAATAAATAAAGTATATGAATGATGCAGTGCTAATTTCATATAATTTATTACAGTACAGAAACTATAAAGTATATTTTCTACCTTATTCTGTGATGAAAATGGAAAAAGTGTTTGTAGTATATAAACCAATCATGAACTTGTCATTAGGAAAATATATGCAAAAAAAAAAACATTTAGAATACAAATGATTGGTTATTGTCCAGCAGTGTATTTGATTTCTTAGCCAATTAAAAGAAAGATATATGAATATATATATATATATATATATATATTTTTTTTTTTAAATAAATATATATGACATTTCTGCTCCCCTCACTTCTGAAATTGTGGCTACGCCCCTGTCTGCACCCGAGTTTTACCAAAACGTACTACAACCCATTCTTCATGTCTGTTGTTGAATGTTTGTTTTCCTGGAGAAATTCAAGTTTACTATTAATTATAGATCTCAAAACAGGGCCATTTCCAGAATCAAAATTGTATACATTTAGAGTAAAGTCTCATGATCCACTTTTAAACTCTCATAAATCTCAGGATGACAGACACACTGCATATCTTAGGTCATTAACTCAACCATGTGTCTGTGGTGTCCAGTGTCAGAATGTAAATGTTCCACTCCAAATATTATGTAGTCTGGAAATTTCTCAACAGCTGTCAAGACTTCTCAAAAGGGAATGACCTTTAAACCCTGGTCTTCTGTAGATTTGCATGGCATGCAAATGTGATTAAGTGTGCTCTTATAGCTCTTACACTTCTTCCCGATAGTGTAACCTCATGTTGGGTACTGACAACGTGAACACTAATGGAGAGGGTTGTTGTAGATTGATTGCTGTATTTTGGATGTGGACTTCAATTAAGTAAATAATAACATAACTTAATGGAAACAGTGGTTTATGATTTTGTAGCATTTATAATAGTTTCTATTGATGTATGTAAGCCAGCTGACGTGGATGACTTGATCTATAATGACACAGTACAAATGTACTCTTCAAACGGCCCCTAAACCCCCGAAAACCCGCCCTTTGCCCTATTTTAAAACTGAGCAGGATTGATCCAGGTTCTGTAGTAGACAGTGATTACTTTACAGTAAAAAGTTTAAGTTGTTCTGAAAATGTCATTTCAGAGATTACTATCTAGGTCAGATACTCTTCTCAGAGGCAGACTAATATCATTAACACCCCAGGGATGTATTTATCGTCATAGTAAGGTAAGTAACAGTTAAATTTAGGGTCCATTAAGTAAATTTTTTTTTACATAATTGCATTCATTTATGTTTCAGACAATTCATTGATGTTTATTTCTTTGTGTATTTACTGTAATGTGTTATGGGACTAAAATAAATATATGGCAATCCTTGAATAGTCTTTGTTTCTAAAGAGCTTTTATTCCCTAATCAGTTTGGAGATTATGCAAATCATTCAAACAATTAGCTTTGTAAAGTTATATATTTTGCATATACAAAGGAACAGATTTAAAAAATGTAAAATAGACTTTAAAATAAACGAATTCCACTGTATTGATTCATTGTTTGAACAGCAATGATGTTTGCACAGAATATCAGTATGTCCTCATGTCCACATTGCGCTGTCAGGTTGTTTGTGGCACATGAAGCTTGGCATTCTGCATGTTTCATTTTGCATAATTAAAATCACAGTATGCATTGATTTTTCAGTGATTTATTAATGCAGCTCTTTTCAAAAGCACTAATAAGACATTAAAATAAACATATGAGTGATATTATATAATTCACTTTTAGCTTCCGAATATGTTGTTGTTTGCTTTGAACTTGTCTTCAAAGAGCTAAAGTTTTGCCTGAAGCAAACAGCTATATTTACATCGCTGTGAGCATCAACAGATAGTGTTTTATTTTTATATTCTATTTTTATAGTGCCTAGTGTTTCATTTTAATAGAATTTCATTGTAAAGATCCTTTCATTAAAGAAGAGAAAAACCCAGCTAACAAAAAAATATGTTAGAAGAATGTTTTACTAACATTGCCATTAAGTTTCGAAAATGTTCTAAACCTTTTAAATTCTTTAAAATCTTTTCTGAACATTTTTTTATTTATTATTATTTTTATTTATTGCTTTTTTTTAAAACGTTAAGGGAACTGTCCATTTTATAATTTTGCAAACATTATCAAAACCTTAATTTGAATGTACTCTGAATGTTCTGAAACAATTAGTAACATAAAAAAAAAATTAGATGAAGGTCCAACTAAAACTTGACTTGTCACAGCACTTACATATTATTGCCCTTTTGTTGGTTTTGATTGCTTCTATTGTCCTCATTTGTAAGTTGCTTTGAATAAAAGCGTCTGCTAAATGACTAAATATAAATGTAAGTATGTATAAAGAACAAATGTTTTTGTGCAATTTTTTTGAGAACATTATTAACTACCAGATAACTCTGAACAAACGTTTTATTATTATTAACATTACTGAAAGAACGTTTGTTCAAAATTAGATGAAGGTCCAACTAAAACTTGACTTGTCACAGCACTTACATATTATTGCCCTTTTGTTGGTTTTGATTGCTTCTATTGTCCTCATTTGTAAGTTGCTTTGAATAAAAGCATCTGCTAAATGACTAAATATAAATGTAAGTATGTATAAAGAACAAATGTTTTTGTGCAATTTTTTTGAGAACATTATTAACTACCAGATAACTCTGAACAAACGTTTTATTATTATTAACATTACTGAAAGAACGTTTGTTCATAACTTTGAGAGAACCTTGCCAGAACATTAGTTCTGAGAATGTTCTTTGTTAGCTGGAACATGCATTTTCACTTTAATTGTGCCTAAAATTGTGTCATGCATGCTCTCCCTGTCATATTAGGAATTCAACTGCTCTCATTTCTCAACCTCCCAGTCATGGAGTGCATGTTTTTATTCGGACCCCACAGAGGCCGTCAGAGACATTCCTAATGGCTCCATGCTTCTTGTCGGAGGTATAAGGAAGAACTTAATACTTATGCCATATCAAAACATGTGCCCACTGAAATGTGGCCTCTATACATGTAGTTCTGCACAGCTAGGATGCAGTCCTATCTGATAAGTTGTTCATACAGCTAAGTGGTATTTCCTCCCCTGATATACTTTGCTGTAGATAGAACATAATGTGTCCCCAAGCGGTATCACTGTGTGTGCTTAATTTCCCCCTTTTCTGTCTCAGGCTTTGGTTTGTGTGGGATCCCGGAGAATTTAATCAGCGGCCTGTTAAAAACAGGAGTAAAAGACATCACAGCCGTGAGCAACAATGCTGGGTGAGAGAGATCTCTAATTAACGTGTCAGTAAAGTCAGTGAAGAGACACAGCGTTTACAGAGAATTCCCTAATGTGAATGAACTCACTGGGATGTTTACAACGGGTTCCTGTCATGAACCCTTAAACACAAACACACACACACACACAAAGACTGGGAAATAATCTGATTGGGTCAAGGGGCAGGAAAGAGGGAAAAAGGGAAAGAGGCCCTCAAGAATCAAGGCTTGAAGGAACACCAGAGTGTATTATGTGATTCCATGTGTGACTAAATAACTAAGTGATTGTTTCTGATGGCAGGGTTGATAACTTTGGCCTGGGCATGCTTCTGAAAACCAAACAGATAAAACGCATGATATCTTCATACGTTGGGGAAAACGCTGAGTTTGAGAGACAATATCTATCAGGCGAGCTGGAATTAGAGCTTACTCCTCAGGTAGATCATTTAACTCATCACAGTTTACATTCTCCTAGTCTAAATTGACTAAGTTTTTTTTTTTTTTTTTAAATGTATGCCTGGCTGTCAATATCAAATTAAAATGAACCCTATTTACTTTATAAAATATTTAATTGGTAGTCTATAATAACTGATGTCAAGCAATAACCCAGGTAACAAAAATAGGTTGTAATAATGTTATGCTTACATTCCCATTAAATTATAAAAACTTTATTTCTAAATGCTCTCTGAATGTTTAAAACATTTTTTTTTAAAATGTTATAAAAATAAAAATAAATTTCTTGGTTATGCAAATGGTAGGGGAACATTCCATTTTGTCATTTTGCAAACATAAAAATGTTATTTTTGAATATTCTCTAAACATTCTGAAACAAGTAGTAACATTAAAAAAATTATGTGAGCTATGCATAAATAATATTTTTGTGCTACTGTTTTGAGAACATTATTAAAGACAAGATCAATTTGAATGATAATTCTGTTATTGTTACTGGAAGAACGTTTGTTCATAACTTTGAGAGAACCTTGCCAAAAACCAAAGTTGCCAAAATTGGAAGAATATTCAATGTAAGCTGGATACCAATAGTTAATAGCTATTTAGGCACTGCTTTAGCAAACATGCATTCAGACCCGTTGTGTGTAACACCCACAATACAAACAATGAATAACTTTTTCACTCAGAAATACATCATGCTACAAACATGGATTGCAAAAAAAGGCTTGCAAACAATAATTCACGTTGACTTTAAATACTATTTGATTGATCTGATTCTATCCCAGGGCACACTAGCAGAGAGGATACGGGCTGGCGGTGCAGGCATCCCAGCATTTTTTACTCCCACTGGGTATGGCACTCTCATCCAGGAGGGCGGATCACCCATAAAATACAGCAGAGATGGCAGCATTGCCATTGAAAGTAACAGGAGAGAGGTGTGGTGAAGCATAGCACTGTAATTTTTTCACTCCCAGAAAAAAAATTACATACATATTTCTAAGTTGATGTCCTTTGATTGTTTGGTCCAGGTCCGAGAGTTTAATGGGAGACATTATGTCATGGAAAAAGCCATCAGGGGGGACTTTGCGTTGATAAAGGCCTGGAAATGTGACAAAGCAGGAAATCTTATTTTCAGGTCAAGAAGTTCATGTATTAAAATTATTTAATTTATGACACTTTAACACCATTTGTCAATAATTTTCCATTATTTTCAATATCAATATCAATCAAGAGCCTACTTACCCTAGATTGTCCACTAGGTGTCAGGTTTTATCTGTGTACCGGTCTATGATTCTTTGTTTCTAGAATAACTATATTCATATAATTACTAAAAATCTTTATTTACCTTTGCTGAACATGATCTTTTTTTCTTTTCTTTTTTTTACAGGAAAACGACTCGTAATTTTAACCAGCCCATGTGTAAAGCAGCCAAAGTTACCATAGTGGAGGTTTGTAACCTTTCAATTTGTGATGCTTTGTGGATTTGACATTTTCTATAATCGTTCTATGAATTAAAAATGAAAATTACTCTGGTGCACAGGTTGAGGAGATTGTTGATATAGGAAGTTTTGGTCCTGAAGACATTCACATCCCTTCCATATATGTAGACCGGGTAGTGGAAGGAGCCAGCTATGAAAAACGAATTGAGGTGAGAAAAACAGTTGAACCTATCTGATATTCACATTTAGAGCTGTTTATTTAATTATTCACACTACATTGTTCATTTTGGACACATTTAACTTTACAAGAATGTGTAGGTCATGTCCAGGACTGCTTTTATTTATAGAAAAGGATGGTTCAATCTAGCAAGGAAGAGAAACCGAAAGTCAAACAGGACTCAGATATTACCCGGGAGAGAATAATCCGGCGAGCTGCACTGGAGTTTGAGGATGGGATGTATGGTATCCTTCAGTAGCCTGACTACAGATATCGACATGATAGATATCAAAATGTACACATACCTTGACAACCCTCTCAGCAAATCTTGGCATTGGAATCCCTATGCTTGCCAGCAATTACATAAGCCCTGAAATCACCGTCCACTTGCAGAGTGAGAATGGAATTTTGGGACTGGTGAGTTTCCGCTAAATAACCTGAGCGAGTAATTTTCAAGCTAATGAATTTTCACTTTTTATTTTCCAATCCCCTGTTTTATTTTACTTTTAGGGTCCCTATCCAGCAGAGGGTGAAGTGGATCCTGATTTAATAAATGCTGGTAACCTCTATTACTTTTTCTTTATCATATTTTATGTTTTGTTGATCAAATTGTTACTACTCCAAAGTGTAGCAGTGAGTGAAAATATTTAGTGCGACATCCACCAACATTGCAGCCATGTAGTGACTATAATACAGTATGAAAGGTGTACGGAATACTCAATATGCTTGCTATGCAGAGTATAAACAATTTACACATTACACACATCATATATGGTGTAAACAATAAAACTGATGCTAGAGTATGGAAACCACAAGAAAGAGCACGAAAGTCAACGCCACATTCAGTATTTCTGCTTAACTGTTTAGTTATATATATATAAAATACTAATAATATTGTATATGATATACATTATATAAATATACTATATTTATGTTATATATTAGAAATAAATGATTAGAATTATTATATAAAATAAAATCCTCCTTTACAACCCAGTTCATGGCCCTTTTGTGTGTGTTCAGGTAAGGAGACCGTAACAGTTTATCCAGGAGCTGCCTATTTCTCCAGCGATGAATCCTTTGCCATGATCAGAGGGTGAGGGTCTGAATGCATCAGTCATCTATGAATAAACTACATCCAAACGGCACTTGAAATGAGCATTATTTCTAGTGTGAGATGTGCACCTGAAATGTGCACCTATTTAGACAAATGTTATGGAAAATATTTGTGTTGATCCCCGTATGTTTCTTTCACTTTAATTTCTTCACTTTTTATACCCTTTTGTTTAGAGGTCACATTGACCTGACCATGTTGGGAGCAATGCAGGTTTCCAAGTATGGAGATCTGGCCAACTGGATGATTCCGGTATGAGTTTCATGCTCTATATTATTGTATTATCACTACCATAGACGGTATATTTTCATTTGCTCGGTTTGACATTACCATGTGTTTCTCAGGGTAAAATGGTGAAGGGCATGGGTGGTGCAATGGATCTGGTGTCTAGTGATGCCACAAAAGTAGTCATCACTATGGAACATTCTGCCAAGGTACAATACCCTGAATCTTCAATCTCTCACTTACAGTCATTATGTTTTAACATTTATTATCTCTCTTTGTAAAATGTTTTATTTAAATTTAAAGGGTGGGAAGCATAAAATCTTAGAGAAGTGTACACTTCCTCTGACTGGAAAACAGTGTGTTGACCGTATAATCACTGAAAAGGTCAGTAAAACTCTTAATCTTTAAACACCTGGCATCTTTTTTAAGGACAGCAAGATGTGTGTTGTCACTTGTTCTAGGCAGTGTTTGATGTCGATAAGAACAAGGGTTTAACTCTCATTGAGATTTGGGAAGGACTGACACCGGATGACATCAAATCATGCACTGGGACGGAGTTTGAGGTGAGACTGACAGACACCAAACTGATAAAGTGTGCAAAAAAAAACTAAAATAACATGGACTGTCTCGGTCATGATTGTTGAATTACTTCAGTAGTGGCTGTGCTGAAAAGTTATATGCGATTAAAATGATTCATCCAGTAAACAAGATTATGAGCTGTTGAAACGTTGTACTTCGGAAGAAACCAGTCTCTATTATATCTTTCTGTTATGACTGAACATGCTTATCTTTCACATCTAATATTTGTGGGAAAGGTTTGTGTATAAATATTAAATATATCAGTTAAGTCATTCTGGTATTTTTCAGGTGTCTCAAGACTTACGACCAATGAGGCAAATATGAGGAAATACTGAGGATTTATATTGACGGCCTTCTGCCAGTATGCTGAGACAGGACTAGAGCAAGAGAGAGGACTGGACTGCCTTCATTTCAGCAATTCTTTGCTTTTTTTTGGATGTGGCATAAATACAGAATTCATTGTTAAATAGATGCATGACTCTCCTCACCATGTTAATTAAGATTTGATCAAAATATATACAATACTAGAACATAGTAACACTCCCATAGTGAAAAAGCATCCCCTTTTAAGGTAAGGTTTAAGACAGGGGTCTCCAAACTTGGTCCTGGTGGGCTGGTGTCCTGCAGAGTTTATCTCCAACTTGCTTCAACACACCTGTCTGGAAGTTTCTAGTGTGCCTAGCAAGACCTTGATTAGCTGGTTCAGGTGTGATTGATTCAGGTTGGAGCTAAACCCTGCAGGACACCGGCCCTCCAGGACAGAGTTTGGAGGACATTGCCAAACTATATTGTTTCTGAAATTACATCGTTTTAACACAAGTGATGAGAATCCGAATATATTTTTTAATAATAATATTGTTAAACATTATTATGCACTAAAACTTATTTTAATCATACATTTTAATGGTTGTTGGAGGTAACTGCATTTCTTTAAATGTCCATTTTCGCAAGTACAAAACAAAAGCTAATCAGCAAAAATTATGCACCTGTGCCACTAAAACTTGATACTGATTCATTTGTTCTTGCCTCAATTTAAAATAAATAATGTTGGTGTGATGTTTGTTTTAAATTTTTTGTTGCTTTGTCAGTACAGTAATTTCATACTGTAAGATGCAACCCAATATAGTGTAAATAGTTCAAATCAATGAACAAAGTTTTTTTGTGATACATAAAAACAGGCCATTCAATGGACCTCTGCTCAGTACAAGTTTTGCCCCTATAGTGTCACTGTGAGATTGGTCATCAACCTGAACAACAAACATTGCACAGCTCTCTGAAGATAGAGGTCTGTGTTCCAAAGGGTTTGAGACAGAACACTATTTCACCATCCTCCTCACAATGCTTAATGAACCCCATGATTTTTTATTTTTTTAATTACAGACAAAAACAACATACACACACTGTTTACTGGAAATTACAGATTTGAAAACCAGATTGTGAAATTGTGACAAAGTAATCCCAGACAAGAAATATACACTAGCAATGTCAATGTGAGGGAAAACAAGCCAGCACTTACTGTTCCTCTGCTGAGTCATGTTGGGAATTCATGTCCTAGGCATAATGATGTCATAATCCCTCTAAGAGCTCCTGTATATGAGCAGGTCCCATCACTGCATTTGTCAAAATGCACAATCTGTCTAGTCTACAGAATCTACGGCATTAAGGTAAGAAGTTGTTAACACAAAAAGCTAATAAGGTAGCCTAAATAAATGAAATGCAATTGTAGAGAATAAAAAGTATGGCACGGTAGCCAAGGCTAGATTCTAAAAGGTGTGCATTATAGTTGACACCTACATGAACATTTTACAGTTGGCTGTGTTTGACTGCAAGCCATTCTTCAAATGCTACTGAGGTTAAAACCATGTCGTATGTAACATTAGAGACACTCCCTAAATTTGTAAATATGATTATAAATCCAACGTCAAGCCATCTTTGTTGTTAAACCGTTTTCAGGAATTTAACTAGAGCTAAAATAAATTTATTTTAGAAAATTTCGAAAATTATTCCAACGATATAATTTCACTGTGATGTTATTGTTGTAGCTGTGATGTGGACTCTGTTATTTAGTACGGGTTTTAGAACAGTTTAACGTTATCGATGTAGTTATCATGGTGAACGGGCCTTTAAACGAACATTAGAAATATTACCTTAAAGGGTTAGTTCACCCAAAAATGAAAATTAGGCCATGAATTACTCACCCTCAAGGCATAGGTGTATATGACTTTCTTCTTTCAGACGAATCCAGTCAGAGTTATATTAAAAATTGTCTTTGATCTTCCAAGCTGTTTAATGGCAGTCAGCGGGTGTTGCAGTTCATTAGTCCAAAAGAAGTGAAATAAAGCACATCCATCCATAATAAAATGTGCCTCACACGGCTCAGGGGAGTGAACAAGTCCTCCTGTAGCGAATTGATGCGTTTTTGTAAGAAAAATATCCATATTCAAAACGTAATAATCACTTCAATCTAGCTTGCAGCAACAGTTTTACACGGAAGTAGTTCCGGGCTGATGACATAGGACGTCGGCTTTGTGCATGCCCCGCTCAGAAGTGACAAACGCGGAAGCACAGGGGAGAGATCAAAACAAAACAACAGTCACATATTAGAAGAACAAATCAAGAATTTGTAAAGAAGAATGTCAGGGATTTCTATATAAGCCAAGAGGAGACTGGTTTTCCTTTGCTTAAGTAAGGAAACTTTGCTTCCTTTGATCCTGTAAACAAATGTTGGTTTTCACGAGACTCACCGGAGTATGCGCAACGCCGACCTCATACGTCATCTGCCCGGAGCTGCTTCCGTGTACAACTGCTAGTGCAAGCTGATTAAAGTGATTATTACGTTTTGAATATAGATATTTTTCTTACAAAAACGCATCGATTCGCTACAGGAGGCCTTTGTTCACCCCGCGGAGCCGTGTGAGGCACTTTTTATTATAGATGGATGCGCTTTATTTCACTTTATTAGGACTGATGAACTGCAACACCCGCTGACTGCCATTAAACATCTTGGAAGATCAAAGACAATTTTTAATATAACTCTGACTGGATTCGTCTGAAAGAAGAAAGTCATATACACCTATGCCTTGAGGGTGAGTAATTCATGGCCTAATTTTCATTTTTGGGTGAACTAACCCTTTAAGGCAATATTTCTAAATATTTTTATGATTTCAAGTTTTCCCTTCTCTTTGGAGTGTTACAAGCTCTTGGTGCGTAAAGAAGATCTGTAAAGTTGCAAAGACTAAAGTCTCAAATCCAAAGAGATATTCTTTATAAAAGTTAAGAGTCAACCACCCCTAAAATGGCTCGTTCTAACACGCCCCCACATATCTATGTCACTATGTGGAAAATTTGCAAAATACCGCCCAAATGTGCACGCAAAGAAAGAAGGCGTGGTTTCAGCAACAGCAGCAGTGTTGATGCAGCCATGTCAGGGAGACAGTGTATGTTTCAGTGCGAAAGCAAAAGCATTTTATTTGGTCTTCTGGAAGTAGAAGGAACAGGGTCATATCACAGGAGGGTGAACTGCCTTTCAGAAATCATAGCACGTCAGCTGTCTTAACCGCAGTTTGTGTACTGCATCATCACTGTGTCTGTCACGCAATTCTGTTGCCTTTTCAGGCTTGAACTGATGGTAAAACTAACACATTATTAACAGTCTTGATATTTACTTTGAAAGCTGACACTCTCAATTATGGTAAGGGGCGTTACATTTCCAACGAGTGCTTGTGGTGTTCGGCCAATCACAATGCACTGGGTCAGCTGGCCAATCAGAGCAGACTGCGCTTGTCAAAGGAGGGGGCTTTGTAGAAAACGAAGCGTTTGAGAGAGGCGGGGCATAGAGGACCTACAATAATGTACAGTATTTGAAACATAATGTGTTTTTTGAACATTAAAGCATGTCAACATATTCTGTTACACCAAATACACAAAATAATGATCTTTAAAATAGCATCATATGATCCCTTTAATATAACTCAGATTGGATTTGTCTGAAAGAAGAAAGTCATATACACCTATGCCTTAAGGGTGAGTAATTCATGGGCTAACTTTAAATTTTGGGTGAACAGACCCTTTAACCACCTGAAGTAAATAGGTTTAAGTAAATTACTAGTAAAACGTAAATAAAATAAAATAATAACACTGATGTTTTCAGATGTGCCCAGCTGCTAGATCCTGTTTATTAGTTCTTCTCGCGTTTCTGCCTTATATTTGGTGAGTGCTGCATGAAAACTATATTTTATTCGTGTGTTAATAAGTAATGTTTGGACATTTTGCATCTATTAATTTCCTTTCTTATGCATACTTTTGTTATGAAAGGTGTGAGCAGCCGGTAAACTGCAAGTGGGGACCATATGGGGACTGGTCAGAGTGTGACGGCTGTACCAAAACACAAGTAAGCAAATAAACACAGCTTTGTTTTAAGCAGGTTTAGAGAGCATAATTTCTAATGGCCACAACTGAATGATTGACCTCTCTCAGGTTCGAACGCGTCCCTTAGAGACGTTCCCTCAGTTTGGAGGCAGCTCTTGTACAGGCGAGGCCATCCACAGACAAACCTGTTCACCAAAGAAATCCTGCCCCCTACAGGCAGGATGCGGAAACAGGTTTCGCTGCACATCTGGTAGGTCACTTCTGGCTGTGATAATGAATTTGTGTGGACAGTTTGCAGTCAGTTTACAGTTTTCATTGGTTTGTTTATTTATAGGTCAGTGCATCAGTCTATCTTTGGTGTGCAATGGGGATCATGACTGTGAAGATGGTTTAGATGAGCAACGCTGTAGTGGCAGTGGCACTTTTTTGGGGCTCATTGGCACTGTAGTGTGTAATGAGAAAAAGCCACCGCCTAGCTCTGACCTCACAGGAAGAGGGTAAAATACGGCTTTTATGCACAGTATAAATAATTGTAAAAATATATTATTCATGGTAAAATGCAATACAGTGATATTTGTCGTCCATTAGGTTTGATGTGTTGACGAGTGAGCTGAGAGCCGGTGTCATTAACACTCGTAGCTTTGGTGGGCAGTGCAGGAAAGTCTTTAGTGGAGACCACAGAGATTTCTACAGACTTCCACAGAGTCTACTCAGATATAGCTTTCAGGTGAAATTTTAATTTTAGGCCCATCTCGTTAGTATAATGATAGCTAGGCTATTATAATATAAACTAACCATTTTTATATTGTTTCCTTTCAGGTCAGTGTTGAAAATGATTTCACTGACGAGTACTATAACAGTTCCTTGTCCTACATGAGGCATGAAGAGGAAAGAAAAAATATTAGAGGAGGTCATGATCATAAAATCTTTCATAACAATTTGAAACAGGACAAGGTAACGATGGATTCAGTACTTTAAATAGTAGAAAAAGGCAAAAATATTTGATTATATTATATTTAAAATTTTGTTCTTTCTGTCTCAAAGACTTATCACCTGCTGATAATAAGAAATGAGGTAGAGGTGGCTCAGTTCCAGAACACTGCACCCGAGTACCTCCTTCTATCTGAAGACTTCTGGAAGGATCTGTCGGCCCTGCCCAGCACATATGACCCATCAGCCTATAGATTCTTAATACAGCATTACGGCACACACTACATGGAAGAGGGCTCTCTGGGTGGCCAGTATCGGGCCCTGCTGGAGCTTGACGCAAGTTATATGATGGAGATGAGTATGTGTTTATTTTCGTTTTTCCTCTGTTAATATTTAATTGTGATATTCTATGAGGGCATATGAACTATATGGGCACTGGGCGGTATGCCGGTTCATACCGAATACCGGTGTTTATTTTTGTTATGATATGAATTTTTAAAATACCGCAATACCGGTATATGTCACTTAAACAACTTTCGGAACGCGACACTGTTTGAAAGGGGTTCCTTTTCACTGTTGAGGGAACTACGGTGACCGAGAAGTGCAAAACAAATCACAATTCTGAAAACAAAATAACAAAAATGAAATGAATAAGCCTCAGGCTGAAGGGAAAGTAAATTTACGTCCGTACAGTAGAATGCAGAAGAAGAAATTTCAACACACTTCAGCAGTAAAAAAATACACACAAATGTTCGTCTAGAGTAATTTTTGCTTATTAGTATGGTTGAACTGTCCCGATTTAAAAAGTAGCGCAAATGTAACGTAACGCATTACTTTCCATTTTGGGTGAACAGACCCTTTAACCACCTGAAGTAAATAGGTTTAAGTAAATTACTAGTAAAACGTAAATAAAATAAAATAATAACACTGATGTTTTCAGATGTGCCCAGCTGCTAGATCCTGTTTATTAGTTCTTCTCGCGTTTCTGCCTTATATTTGGTGAGTGCTGCATGAAAACTATATTTTATTCGTGTGTTAATAAGTAATGTTTGGACATTTTGCATCTATTAATTTCCTTTCTTATGCATACTTTTGTTATGAAAGGTGTGAGCAGCCGGTAAACTGCAAGTGGGGACCATATGGGGACTGGTCAGAGTGTGACGGCTGTACCAAAACACAAGTAAGCAAATAAACACAGCTTTGTTTTAAGCAGGTTTAGAGAGCATAATTTCTAATGGCCACAACTGAATGATTGACCTCTCTCAGGTTCGAACGCGTCCCTTAGAGACGTTCCCTCAGTTTGGAGGCAGCTCTTGTACAGGCGAGGCCATCCACAGACAAACCTGTTCACCAAAGAAATCCTGCCCCCTACAGGCAGGATGCGGAAACAGGTTTCGCTGCACATCTGGTAGGTCACTTCTGGCTGTGATAATGAATTTGTGTGGACAGTTTGCAGTCAGTTTACAGTTTTCATTGGTTTGTTTATTTATAGGTCAGTGCATCAGTCTATCTTTGGTGTGCAATGGGGATCATGACTGTGAAGATGGTTTAGATGAGCAACGCTGTAGTGGCAGTGGCACTTTTTTGGGGCTCATTGGCACTGTAGTGTGTAATGAGAAAAAGCCACCGCCTAGCTCTGACCTCACAGGAAGAGGGTAAAATACGGCTTTTATGCACAGTATAAATAATTGTAAAAATATATTATTCATGGTAAAATGCAATACAGTGATATTTGTCGTCCATTAGGTTTGATGTGTTGACGAGTGAGCTGAGAGCCGGTGTCATTAACACTCGTAGCTTTGGTGGGCAGTGCAGGAAAGTCTTTAGTGGAGACCACAGAGATTTCTACAGACTTCCACAGAGTCTACTCAGATATAGCTTTCAGGTAATTTTAGAATTTTAGGCCCATCTCGTTAGTATAATGATAGCTAGGCTATTATAATATAAACTAACCATTTTTATATTTCAGGTCAGTAGGTCAGTGTTGAAAATGATTTCACTGACGAGTACTATAACAGTTCCTTGTCCTACATGAGGCATGAAGAGGAAAGAAAAAATATTAGAGGAGGTCATGATCATAAAATCTTTCATAACAATTTGAAACAGGACAAGGTAACGATGGATTCAGTACTTTAAATAGTAGAAAAAGGCAAAAATATTTGATTATATTATATTTAAAATTTTGTTCTTTCTGTCTCAAAGACTTATCACCTGCTGATAATAAGAAATGAGGTAGAGGTGGCTCAGTTCCAGAACACTGCACCCGAGTACCTCCTTCTATCTGAAGACTTCTGGAAGGATCTGTCGGCCCTGCCCAGCACATATGACCCATCAGCCTATAGATTCTTAATACAGCATTACGGCACACACTACATGGAAGAGGGCTCTCTGGGTGGCCAGTATCGGGCCCTGCTGGAGCTTGACGCAAGTTATATGATGGAGATGAGTATGTGTTTACTTTCGTTTTTCCTCTGTTAATATTTAATTGTGATATTCTATGAGGGCATATGAACTAAATTAGTGCTGGGCGGTATACCGGTTCATACCGAATACCGGTGTTTATTTTTGTTATGATATGAATTTTTAAAATACCGCAATACCGGTATATGTCACTTAAACAACTTTCGGAACGCGACACTGTTTGAAAGGGGTTCCTTTTCACTGTTGAGGGAACTACGGTGACCGAGAAGTGCAAAACAAATCACAATTCTGAAAACAAAATAACAAAAATGAAATGAATAAGCCTCAGGCTGAAGGGAAAGTAAATTTACGTCCGTACAGTAGAATGCAGAAGAAGAAATTTCAACACACTTCAGCAGTAAAAAAATACACACAAATGTTCGTCTAGAGTAATTTTTGCTTATTAGTATGGTCGAACTGTCCCGATTTAAAAAGTAGCGCAAATGTAACGTAACGCATTACTTTCCATAAAAAAGTAACTTACCTACGTAATTTGTTACTTTTTTTATGGAGTAATGCAATATTGTAATGCACTACTTTTAAAAGTAATTTTCCCCAACACTGGATCCGAACAGTGAGATTGGTGATCCGTTGAACCCCTAGTATATGCATGTTGATTTTATCAGACGATGCCGCGATTATAAATGAGTGTGACTCCTGGCTAACATGTATTAAAAAGGGTTGTGTTTAGTCACTATTTAGTGTGGTATGTTTTGACAATATTCACTCATCATGACAGTAAAATAGGGCATTCTAAGTCAATATACTGCAGTATTTCCTCTCTCAATCAGTAGAAAATATGGTTAACACCCGGTCATGCATGAAAAAAAAATACTGTCATGTACCGTGAAACCGGTATAATTTTGAAAAATACCATGATATAAAATTTTTGTCATACCGCCCAGCACTAATGGGCAAGGCATTAAATTATGCCAGAAATATTTCTAATGGTTTTCAATTCAAAAAAGTTTCCTTGCCAGTCTAGATCAGAGGTGTCCAAACCAAGGCTTGTGGGCCAAAGTTGGACTAGGATGATTCAGTTTGAGAGTTCAGTTCGGCCCGCCATATCACCAGAGGAAGGGGAAAAAAGGAGAAAAAAATAATTGAATTGCATAATTTCTGAATTATATTTGTGTTTTAACTGTTGTTGTTGTTGTTGTTTTTTTGCATTGAAATTATTTAATTAAATATAAAACAACAACAAAAGTTATTTATATTTTTGTTTAATTATAAAATTTTCATTTTTTATTTTAATGCATTTTGATATAATATATTTGGATATAATGCAACAGTCTTTTGCACAGCCCTCAATCAAGTTTGATTTTTGTATTAAAAAGTCTGTAGTCATGACCATTTTGTGCATGCTTCGGTCCAGATTTTGTTTGATGGACGCCAGAATGACCTTCATCATCAAAATCTCTATTAACCCCTTTGAAAGAGGTATGTGTGAATCTATCATTTTGTTAAATATAGTTTTCTTTTAATGCAGGTAGAACGGATATTGATTTCCACCAGTGTATTACACGTGTGAAGCGACGGCTCTTCTATAAAAAGAAAAAAACCAAGTGTATGAAACTAATGAAGACAATTGAGAGTTTCAGCGGTTAGTCCAAGTGACTGATTCTTTATTAATGTCATTTGAAAATCAGATTTGAATGTTATGACCTGACAGATTGTGCTGCATTCCCTTTGAAATGTTTTACAGAGAACAGAAATCATAAGATGCCAGTAAAAACAGACATTATCGGAGGACATCCCGCTTATATCGCTGGCCTTAGTCTTCTAGACTTGGAAAAACCTGACAGTAACAAACAGATGTATTCCAAATGGGCTGGATCAGTGAAGGAGTTCCCTAAAGTAATAAAACAGAAGGTATGTCAGAATTAAGACATCAAAAACATGTGCGTCATAGTACAAGTATTAAGGAAGTATAGAAGCATTCATAATAGGGTGTCATATTCATAGTTGAGGCCACTGTATGAGTTGGTAAAAGAGGTGCCATGTGCCGGGCTGAAGAAACTCCACCTCAAGAAGGCACTGGAGGCCTATCTGGAGGAGCAGAGCCCTTGTCACTGCAGACCGTGTCAGAACAATGGCATGGCTGTGCTCACTGACGGTGTGTGTGGCTGTGTGTGCAGGCCGGGCACCAGCGGTAATGCCTGCCAGAATGGCCATGTCCTTGGAGAACAAGCAGGTAAGAATGTTTGTTAATTTATGACAGATAAACTCAAATGCAAATGTGTATCTTTAATGACACACTATCATCTGAACAATCAGTCAGTAATTATATGGACACAAAGTTTTATTTCGGTATGGACATCTCTGAAGATAACGAAAACTTGTAGTTCATTAAGTAAATCAGATTGATTCAGTTGAGTCAGTTCCTGCTATGAATCAGTTCACTGAATTGAAGGATTTGTTTGCAAACTGGTGAATTATTTTTTTAACTATTCATTAAAACAACTTGTGGTTAAGTTATTAGTTCAGAAATCAGACTACACTTTGCTCTAATTTGTTTAGGATTCAGACTACTTTGCACTATATGCTGTAATTCACTAAAAAAACCTGACTCATCTGATCATGAATCAGTCTACACTGGTTGCATTAAATGTTGTTCTTCTGCAGTTTTTTTTCATGGTGCGTGTTTTTTTATTGCACCACATTGAATACAGACAGCTCATGACTCACATTTACAATGAATGCAGATAAGATTTTCTTTTCATTGTGACGTTAAAGAGTCAGCAGGGAAAGCATTGATTCAGCATTTTATGTGTAAAATTTTACATTAGTAAAATATTAATAAAAGCAGCTTATTTGTTAAAAGTAATAAGCCTGTTCATCTTGTCTCAAATATGTCAAATTGGTCCTGCTTTATAGGAGTGATTGAAGGAGTCTGGAGCTGTTGGTCTGCCTGGAGTAGCTGCTCTCAGGGTCAAAAGTCAAGGACTCGTTTGTGTAATAATCCTGCTCCAAGAAATGGAGGTAGGAATTGCATAGGAGAGACCGTAGAGCGTAAAAGCTGTGAGGACCCTGATTTTGAACACCTCAAGTGAGGATCAAAAATTCTTACATTTTATTTGGATTTGGATTTTTTCAGAACTAGACTCATGACAGTTTTTCATACTCTAGGATGATGGAGCCCCAGGTCCTGCTTTATAGGAGTGATTGAAGGAGTCTGGAGCTGTTGGTCTGCCTGGAGTAGCTGCTCTCAGGGTCAAAAGTCAAGGACTCGTTTGTGTAATAATCCTGCTCCAAGAAATGGAGGTAGGAATTGCATAGGAGAGACCGTAGAGCGTAAAAGCTGTGAGGACCCTGATTTTGAACACCTCAAGTGAGGATCAACAATTCTTACATTTTATTTGGATTATGATTTTTCAGACCTAGACTCATGACAGTTTTTCATACTCTAGGATGATGGATCGGCTTTGATCCCTCAGTGACACCTGTGAAGACATGTAAAACTCCACCTTCTTTGACAAATGGATTTGTTGTGGTAATTGTCTCCCTAATCAAGGGAACTGGAGGGGGGTGGGAATACGCACATGAGTGAAAACCCCTTCAATACACAAAACTTGCAACAGACATGTGTTTTACATCTCACCCATCATGTATTCAGGACCCCAAAGACATGTATCCAGTAGGCAGAAAGATTGAGTACACCTGCACAGACGGACATGATCACATTGGCAATCCAATCGCTGAGTGTACAGAGAACCTGACCTGGAGGATATCGCCCATGGAGTGCAAAAGTAATTCTTTAAACTACAAAAGAAAAAAATTCCCCATATAGCAAAAAATATTTATCTTCAAATTGTATATTTTTATATAAATATACAAAAAAATGGCCAAAAGTATATTTGCTAAAATGTGTTTACATTTTTAAATATATTTTTATGAAATTATATTATTATATAATTTTTGAAAATATATTACAAAATATAAATGTATTTTTTTTTAAGTATTTAAAACTTAAATCATATATTTCAATCCAAGAAAATACAATCACATTTCACATTTGAAGGAAAACTTTATTTGTCTATATAACTCGTGAATGTATAACATTTGAATAAAAATCAGCAAGGGACATACTATATACAATGTTCCAATATATATACAAATTATTAAAATATGATAAATTTTTTAGTTAGTTAGTTTTGATCTCTAGTAAGCTATTCCATCCACATTAGTATTTAGCCTAAATGTAGGCTACTGTAAGACTGGAAATGTATTTTCTTTCCCCTGAAATACATTTTGAAGTATATGAAAGTATATTTCAAAAATATATTTCATTAAGCTTCACTGTTTACAACAAATATTTAGCATATACAGGTATTTAAAATATATTTTGGCCAGTATTTATTTATTTATTTGCTGTATGAGTCATTCTAAAGTGTTCTGGATGGTTGCCAAAACTTTGCTCTGCAGTTGTTAAGGCATTGATTACTTACTCGTATTTTCTTCTCATTGTGCACCAGAAACAGCATGTGATCACTATGTAATGTCACTGCCACACCCTCAAAACAAGCTTATCTGATCGGGGAAAGTGTGACCCTGTCATGCCCAAGTGGGATGCAGAAAGAAGGCGAAGCAGAAATCATGTGCCGTCTTGGTCTCAGCTGGTATCCAACACCTGAGAGTGTCCGATGCAACCCAGGTAGGCTGTAGATTCCTAATAAACACCAATGAGGTACTTGGTTTCAATTATTACTTATATTGTTTTTCTGAATAGTGGAAGCAGTGCCCACTCAACCAAGCCTGTTCTGCAAACCATGGGAAAAAACAGCAAAGGGTCAGTGTGTTTGCAAAATGCCATATGAATGCATGTAAGTTTATTAGTTATGATATTGAATACAAAAACGAATAATGACCATACAAAGCAGCATGAATTAATGTCAAATCTCTATGTGATGTTGACCAGGACGTCATTCCAGATTTGTGGCTCTGTGCGTCCTGGACGCGTGAACAGAATGAGCATCTGCCAGCTTGGGGCCTTGCATTGTCTGGGGCAAACATTTACTTTGCTACAAGATAGTGCATGCAGTTGGCCTGAAACCAAATTCACATCCTGTCAGGACTGCCATCAGTGGGAGAGATGGTAGGCTCTTTATGAAACATCAAAACCTTTTTAAAAGTGTAAATAAGGGTACATATATACACATAGACGCACACACACACACACACACATATATATATATATATATATATATAAAACTTTATATTTATTAATTTAATTTTTTTGTGGGGCTTAAAATACATAATACCCAACTGTGCAGAGATTGTGAACAGACTGCTGTCATGAAAAACATAAAGTATGTAATGAAGAAGAAATTAACAATATTTGTGTTTGAGTATATATATATATATATATAAATTATTGTAACAAAAATAATAAGTGTACACCTAAGTGTATTTCAGATATGAAATATATATGTATTGTCATTTTAGTCATCTCTCAGTGGTTTGAAACTGTTCCCCTCTGTGCAGAAAAAGTCATAGCTTGAAAATAAGTGCATAAATGTATATGTAAGACATGTAAATGTATCCCCAGGTTCGAAATGTGAATGTAAGGATCCTGAGGACTGCGCAGATGACTCCACCCACCTGTGTCTCTCTCTAATGGGCGGAGCTCCTGAGATGGTTTCAGAGTGTGAGGCGGGAGCTTGGAGATGTCAAGGGAAAAACATCACAGTACTCAGCATTGGAGATTGTCAGGCATAAACCACTTTCAATTGCTTGTTGCAACTGTATGATTTTTAAAAACTGTAATATGTAGTAATATGTAATATATAAAAAATATTGTAAATAAGTGCACATTCATTAATAAAATGGTTCTTAAATTGTCGGCAATGTGATTGACAAGCAGATGAAAGTCACATTTACACTTTTCAGTGTAATTAACATAAAAATGGCTTATTTTTATTTGTCTCTGCATATGCTGGGATGGAAGAAGGTATTTTAATGTTGCAAAAAATATACACAAGCTTTAACAGATGAAAATACAAGAACACATCTGAAAGTCTGATAACATTTTATTATGCTGTTCCACATCAATATCCAGATTGTTAAAAAAAAAACCTGAATAGCTTACTGAGTGACAAAGCAATAATGGGTTATCTGTACAAATCAATAATGAGTGAGCATTTCAGCTGTGAAAATTTCTTAATTGGTGCACAATTAGGAACTTGCGCAAGGACCTTCATGCAGAAGCTCAAACTCCATCTTGCTGCATTTCATCGCAGCCATGAAGCACAGATTCAAGCTTCGTGTGCTTTGCGTTCTCACAATTTTCAGCCAGTACATTTGCTTCCCATCTTTTGAACATTCTCTGGGGATTTTGCACTCGCATGTTTTTGATACTAAAAAGAAAAGACAATGTTGAATTATTTCAATAGAATACAAATCAAAGATGCTTTGATTCTGAAATAACACATTACAAAAGGATTCGGATTGATCAGATCTGTACCTGAGCATGTCTCCCACTCGTAACAGGTGTCTGAACCACAGGGCTCCTGCACCGAGCTCTGCTCAGATACGTTGGCCCTGAATTTGGCCCAGTCCAGACTACCTGCGTCAGTTTTGCACAGTCCATTATTCATAAAGTATAATCTGTCTCCATGACAACGGTCAGCACGAAAAGCACAGAGGGATATCATAATGGCAGTCTCCTTGTCAGCATCAAAGACACACAGATCTGCTCTGTAATTTCTGCAGGATACACAAATACATGGTCAACATACTTAATGGTCAAGTTTCCCAATAGACCACAGCGCAAGTAAATAATTGTATACAAAACCTGAAACTATTGACAAAATTAATCCGGGACACATTCATACCTGCATCTCTCTTTGGACATGCAGATGCATTTAGTCCCATCATGCATCTCTCCAAGTTTACAACTGCTGTCTGGTACAAAGGGTTTATCTGCAGAAAAATATGTGTTATTAATTTAACCATGTTTGCGTCAAAGGAGCTAAATATGTGAATGTAAATGAATGTCACATACTCAAGGATGTTTTGTGAATGGTATGAAATATTATACAAAAGCACATTTATTCTGTGAAAGTACCAATCTTGCAGTGTATGTCTTGTGGGATACTTGGCTCCCAAACAAGACTCTTCCCACACGTGTAATATTGACGCCCTGAAGGACTCATGCCACTCTCTATGCAGGCCAGCATGATGTCACTTCCTACTTGAAACTCCATTTTGTCTGGGTATATCGTCATGCCATCAGGCACAGTGGGTTTGGCGCAAACCTTTTCTGGAATGACAGGAAAACATATGGAGTGAAAACTGTCAGGGACAGCATGAGCTTTCAGATCATAAATTGCATTGTTTTGATATTATATCAGCATTACTATTGTTTACTAATGCACCGTCCCTTTGGTTTCTCCCAAGTGCCATCTTGCAAACATTGAATGAGCTGGTATCCATCCAGTTCAAAACCAGTGAAGCAAACAAACTCCTCGTGATCTCCATAATCATACTGGCGTTTGTTGATCTGGAATAAGAAGGTAAAATATAAAAGTTGGACATTAGCGGAAGCAGACAGGAAAACAATGTAAAAGTTTCAGTTCAGAGAAACAATATCATGCGTATCACGGTCACCCTCAGGTGGCTGTTGGCAGGTGGATGGGGTTTGGGACAGCCAGAAGCACCGGGGGGCAACTGGCTCTCACTGGACCCTTCAGTCTCAAAGTCATCATCATTAATGCACACATTTTGCCTGTGAAAGATGTGACGCATTCATTGCGCATTCATTGCGCTTCATCCATAACTTAAAATGCATTTAAATGCATACCTTTACAATACAATTGAGAACCAACTGAAGCTGCATGTACGCAGTAAACAGTTAAGTCAAATATTAATCATTAGTAATTAATGTCATCACTTACTCACCCTCAAATTGTTGCAAATTTGTATGAGTTTCTTTCTTCTGCAGAACACAAAAGGGAATTTTGGTAACCAAGCAGTTTTGTGGCTCACTGACTTCCATTTATGATCAAAAAATATAATGGAAGTCAATGGGAACCGAAACTGGTTACCAGCACTCTTCTAAATATCTTTTGTATTTTCCAGAAGAGAGGAAATCATACAGGTTTGTAATGACATGTGGGTGAGTAAATCATAGATTTTTTGTTGGACTATCCTTTTTTGAAAATATATATTATTAGAAATTTAACAACTAAACAATATGACAAAATTATGTCTGAGGATCAATAAACTAAAAAAAGCAGCCCATATAGACATATGCACAGCTGGCAAATAAGAGGTCTAAAGCGCAATCACATGGAGATAGAGAGTGTGAGTGTGATAGAGCAATAGTGAGCAGAATGAGATTGCATGGATTGTATGCAAATGACTAGCTGCAGGCACACACTCCCTAATTTAGAACAATACAAATTCATCAATATTAGAATGAAGGTAAGAACTAGTTTATATGCGTTCGCACATGTAGTTATGTGCAAATTGCAACTGCATGAATTTTTAGTGAATGAGTGACCCCAGTGACACCTCTGCTTGTAGTCTACAGACAAGACAGGACACTTACGTCTGGAAAATAGAGATGGTACATTCCTCCACCTGTTTCTCAGGGCCTTGGCAGGGTCTGCCGCCTCGCTGCGGTGCAGGGTTGTTACAGGTACGTGAGCGATGCTTCTTCAAGGTGGCGTCACAAGTACTCCAAGAGCTCCAGCAACTCCAGCGCCCATCAACTTCATCTGTGAGATGTGGACAGACTTTATTACTGGCACCTCATTTTATTATTATTATTTTTTAGCATTTTATTAATGCATTAATATTAATAAATTAATATTTTATATTCTGTTTTTTTTTTTACATATATTTATTATTCCATTTTATTTCAATTCTAGATACAGATATTCCTAGACATGCATGTGAACCTGCAGTGTAGTCCCGGGCTCGTTTCTCGCAGTTTGGTCCATAGGTCCCGGTCTGGCAAATACAAATGCACTCTGTTCCAGAAAGAGCAGGCCGAGCATTGTTTGGGCAGGGGGCACATTTGCAGGAATCAAATTCGGTCTGGTACTCTTCCAGCGCCCTATGAAGATGCCGTCTCTTTGTCAGAGCACAAGAGAAGCCACGCACCAAATTCACTAAAGGCAAAAGCTAGATAAGACATTGACAAGTGAATATTAATCTGATAGTGAATTATAGTACCTATTCATTTCATGTTCATTTGCAATTCTTTTGAATAAAAGGGTATTTTGTACCCCCAAATGTTTGACAGGTTTCTCTTCCTAACCTCAAATTCTATAACAGTTGGATTGTCTATTGTAGATTTGATCCAGTTTTGGTATGTAGTGCTGTTTGGCAATACACCCCTCCTCTCCCAGGCCAGGGCTGCTGTATATTCAGCTCTACCTCCTTGCACCGATGTGATACACTTCTCCGCTGCTTTCACAATTGACCCTGAAGTGGACAAGTGCATTTCAAACTGGGTTTACATAACTTAAAACACAAGCCTTATGTAAATTAAATAGTACATTTGTGCATCTATTACCTTCATATTTGGTTTTTAATTTAGTTTTCCCACATGTGGAACTATATGATATTCTGTTATATGATGATGGTGGAATCCTGCCTGAAGCAGCTATTCATTTCCCCTTCTGTCAGTCCTGGGAAATTTAAGGAGATACAACTGATTTGAGAGAACAGTTTCATTGCATTTTAGAAATGAGAGAAAGCTAATAAAGTCACATGAGCTCCACATGACCATGTTCTCTAATGTTGTGCCAAAACAGTTTCTTACAATTAGATGATAATGTCTGCTTACCGTAGGTTTTCAGTTCTTCTCGATCATATTGGAAAAGGAGGTCATACTTCCCCCCTAATGTGCCAGAGCTGAAATAATGTGTCCCAAACAGCTGGAAGATCTGTCTGTAAAGGGCATAGTTGTATTCCAGTGGCAGACTGTTCAGAAACTGAAGGAACTGATCTGATAAGTAGAGGTCAGAGGGTTTCGTTCTGAATGTTGATGTGGCAACAACCTGATGCACCCTGAAAAACTCAGAGTCCTGCACAAAAATGACAAAAAGAGACCTGAATAAAGGCCAAATAACAATAGAGCATCATATAGTTTGGCGTTTGAGATCTCTTGCCTTTTGTTGAGATGCTTTCACTGCCTGTTTGAAAAAATGACTTGATTCTTTGGCCAAGTTGACTTTTTGGGGTTTGATTGCTTGCTCTTGAATATCCTCAAGATTTTCTACCTGGAATGAAATCAAATCAAGTAAAATGTACAAATTCAATCATTAATCAATTTCATGTGTTTTTGTGTGACTGGTTTTAGGATCAAACAATAAATAGCTGCTCATCTGATTTGATATTTTAGAGATGCACTGATATTGAAATCCTGGTCAATACTGACTATACATCGATTTTATAGGCTTTTTATATTTCTCCCAATTTTAAATTTGGGAGAAATTCATTACAAAAACCTTTAATAATGTTATTTTTTAAATTATTTGAAAAGGAATAACTATACATCAGCATTATAAAATGATAATGTACAATATAAGAGATTCCTTTAGCAATCATCTAAAAATAACATTAATAAAGATTTTGGTACATCTTACACATTTAAACTGTCAGAAATCAAATATTGAATATTAGCTCATATATTTTAAACAAACAAATAAATAAGTATAGCCTACCTGTATGGTGCCAAAATATATGGCGTAATTTGGATATCTTTTTACTCCAGCTAACAAAGTATGACAAGTAAAGTACTACAAGCAGAAACAGACAGAAAGGCAGAAATTAGATTTTTCCCACCTTGATTTCATATCTCTCAATGTTGGCAGGGATTCTGTAGTAGTTTTTCCTGTGTCTTTGTGGAATGCATTCACCCCCCATGAATGAGTTGTCCAGAACAGCGCCTTCTCATCTGCTCTGCTGCAGCATCAAATCTAATTTTAAAAATAATCTTTATCAGTTTCAAGACAAGCACAATCTCAGATTTTCAAAATTGTTTTGCTGACAACATGACAATACCCTGAAAGTTTAACATGTCATGTATGCAGTCTAAGAAACCCAAATGATCTTTATCTGTAACTCACCCATAACCAATCAGGTCTGCTCCAGGAATGAAAGAAATTTCCTTTCACTTGCACACACGCTTTTTGTTTGCCCACAGTCTCTCTCGTCAGAGTTGTCCCCACAGTCGTTCTGCTTGATCAAATCTAATTTTAAAAATAATCTTTATCAGTTTCAAGACAAGCACAATCTCAGATTTTCAAAATTGTTTTGCTGACAACATGACAATACCCTGAAAGTTTAACATGTCATGTATGCAGTCTAAGAAACCCAAATGATCTTTATCTGTAACTCACCCATAACCAATCAGGTCTGCTCCAGGAATGAAAGCAAATATCCTTTCACTTGCACACACGCTTTTTGTTTGCCCACAGTCTCTCTCGTCAGAGTTGTCCCCACAGTCGTTCTGCTTGTTGCACTGCAGAGTAGCGTTTACACATCTTCCTAGCAAGTTGGTGGCAATAAAGCATGGTGGTGATCATGCACCTGTTTTCTAAAGCACAGCTTTATAAAGTGTACTTAGGCCTATTTGCTCAATTATAAAATCAATAGATTATATAGGTCTATTCTTAAACATAAGGTGCAAATATTCTGTGCTGTTGTGAAGAAGTCGATGAAGATAATTACCACTGTCACAGGTGAACTTGTCTTTACAGTTGACAGGCTCAATCCCACATTCCTTGGAGGGATGACAGGCTCTTTCCTCCATAAGAGATGGACTACACTCTTCCCCCCCCAAACTGAGCTGGCTTCAAAACAGACCTGGTTCTGAACTAAATCACACAAGATTCACACACTTACAAGGACAGTGTACTATATTTAAGCAATTTCACACTAGCAAGAATGTTGTCATTGCCGAATATTAGCACGATATTAGAACAAGGCTATATTCTGAAAAAAACTGCATAGTTGCAATCGTGATATTGCTTTTATGCAGCAGTTAACCCATTCACTGCAGAGGATCCATTGGTGGATGTAATACAAAATTTCTCAGATCTGTTGCAATGAAGAAACAAACTCTTCTACTTAGATGACCTGAGGGTGAGCTAGGTGTTTGTGCGATTAAATGAACACAGACTACATCAAAATTGGATGAAAACGCTTTACTGAACTAGCCAAACGGTAAACACCCCACCACAGGCAACAAAACATTCTTAAAGGGGAAGCATAACAAGCACTGTATCTTTAAGTGTATGCCGCCAGTGAGTAAATATTTAGCAAATTTTCATTTTTGGTTGAATATATCTTTAATGCACAGACTAACAGTCTGTCAGGAATGCAAAGATATGGACAAACAGTGAAGAGTCCCAACGCTATTGTGCTGCTTGCTATAACAGCATATATCTCATATCTCTTGAAACACTGGTAAGCCAATCAGATTTAATGACCCAAACTAACTTTTGTATAAATCTCTTAATTTTAATACCTGTGTGCTTTACTCACAGATTTTTTTGGCACACGGCGAGCACTCTGACCAGGATCCAAACTCAGTCAGCTGACAGTTTATGGTACAGGCCTCAACATTACACGCTCTAGTCTCATGTGTCTGACACAGATGGAAACAATTGTTTTTTTCCAGTGCTCATCATAGCGTACAGCCCTGTAACAACAAATGTACATATTACAATAATGGACTTTTCACATCAGATATATGTTAAATAAAGGTTACCTTGTACGTGTTTGTGTGCCAGAGCTACAGGTTTTGGTGCAATAGGACCACAAACTCCATGGGTAATGGTCACAAAAACATCCCATAATGGGGGTAAATGAAGCCAGGCTGCAGAGTAGGACAAGGGGAATGGTAGCACAATCCATAGAGAATAAGGCCTGTTGGAACTTGATAGCTTAAGGGAAAGTAGAAAGAAGTGGGTTATATGCAAGTATATGCATCAGTTTTAAAATATTGAGTAAAAGCACTCAAAAGTATGAAAAACTGGTAAACAAAGAAAGCTATGTACAAATAAGAAATACTGATTAAATATAAAATATTAATATCCATTGTGGTACTAAACATAAAAACTAAGCTGAAAAATAAAGATATTCATAAATTGAATTTGAATTAAATCATTTAAATAAATCAAGACCTTACCACAGACCGTTTCTTGAGAAGAGCTGCAGAAACCTAATAATACCTGAGCTTGATGAACAATACATAAATGTCATACGCCTCCGAAAGCATGTAAGCACACTATCATGTGTAATTTTAGTCTCTGTGTCCAAAATCAGCAAGACAGATGCACAATAAGCTGCTCTGAAATAGTAACTCTTATTCTGACCTGGATGAATTGTCTTCCAGCATTCTCTCGCAACAGAATTTGTCCATCCCCCTTAGCTGCCACTAAACCCCTGCAGCTGGAACTCTTCACTTTGACATTTGACTCCTGCTTTAGACCATGGGAATGTGGACAGGGAGTATGTGGATAACATGTTATTACAGAAGAAAGTTATTGCCTTTCTTCATGCCAAAATAGAGGTGTCTTTTGCACTTTATCTTATTTTTTTGGTCTTTATTTTAAACATGTATCAATTTCTTAAGATTTTTAAGGGTTACTTTTAAAGGCAAACAACTGAATACGAATTACTGTAGGCTACAATAAAACAAACAATTACAATAAAAAAACAACAACTTTATTATCATTATAAAATGACATATAGCTTATATGAGCTGTAACTATGCATACTTTATAGACACCCGACATGAAATCATGCTGCAAACTCTCATTTAACTGTGATATGCATTCACACAAACCTGATGTCTTGAATGGATAAATGAAAAATAAATCTTTAAAATCAATTATAATAAATACAATGTTTTATTTACAATTATATGTATTATATACATAGTGAATTTTATTGTTATATTTGTTTCAAGCTTAAAATTAAATAGCAATGGCTTTAGTGCCGAGCGCTCTTGTGCCCTTAAAATGACTAATATAATATTTACAACATTTCCCCTTTATGGAAGACTAAATTAAAAGCATTGCACAGTGACTAAATTTATATAGAAGAAAAAAACAAGAAGCAAGAAGATGAAATACAGCAATCCTATAACTAAACGTGCCCTTTCACTGACAACAAACTCTATGACTATGAAAATCAGAGACAGATGCCATTTTACTTCATTCTCTTGCTTTTTTGTACAATCATATGGTTTCACAGCACATGACAAAGAATGAACCTCTCTTGGAAACTAAAAATAGACAATTGATTTTGCTTAAAAACTCAATAGGCAGGGTTTTGAGTCAAGGGGATTCTGTCCTCCAACAAGGGATTATGTAGTTTTGACACAGTCCAAGGACAAGTTACATTAGCAAAACCGTTCCAGAGACACGAAGGAGACGAGTGAAGCGTAAATTGATCAATGATCAGAAAAGACGACTTGAGACTGAGAGTATTGAAAGTTCAGCCAGACACAAGGCAACAAAGCCCGGAGAATCGCCTCTTCCTCTGCCTCACCAGCGGATAAGGAGTCAGATTTAGCAGACTGCTGTCATCTACACACACGAAAGAGCAGCATTAAAAATAAACACATTTCTAGCTATATGATCATATTACTGGAAGGTATAAAAACTCTCTTATTATATCAGAAAAAATTCCTAAAAAAGTTTGAAATGCACCTTGATTTTTCAGTGGCAAAGGCATTGTCTCCCTGAGTTTGCTTAAAAGGTTTCTCATTTCTCGCATATCACTGGAAGAAATTGCACAACATAGAATGTCAATTGAGATTACAGCAAACGGGATTTATAGTACATAGTATAGTATTTGTGCTGCTAAAAGGGGTCATATGATGCGATTTCAATTTATCCTTTCTCTTTGGAGTGTTACAAGCTCTTGGTGCATAAAGAAGATCTGTAAAGTTGCAAAGACTAAAGTCTCAAATACAAAGCGATATACTTTATAAAAGTTAAGAGTCAACCACACCCTCCTAAAATGGCTCGTTCTAACACGCCCCCACATGTCTACATCACAATGTGGGAAGATTTGCATAACACCGCCCAAATGTTCACGCAAAGAAAGAAGGTGTAACTTTTATTCTCGCTGTTGCCGCCACCTCCATGTTGTGGAGTCACTGTGTGTTTCGTTGTGAAAGCGAAACTACTTTGTTTGGCCTTCCAAAAGAGGACACAACTAGAAACCAGTAGTTAAGTTGTATTTACAACACTGTTCCAGAACAGTTCAACCCAAATATTCAGATGTGTGCTGCGCATTTTATGGAGGATGAGGACTGTTTCCTGAACCAGTAGCCTAATGCGTCTGTGGCACAAAGGCTGTTTCTATAAAGTTGGGCAGTTCAAACTTTGCAAGGACAGTCTGGTGCTTCTGACTCACAGCCTGTAAGTAAGTTTTTTATATTTAAATAATTTGCCAATGATGATTAAAACGCGAGTTTTGAGCAGTGTAGAATAGGCTTGTTGTTTGTTGTTTCTCCGATCACAAATACAGACATGGTTTTATTTTACGCAGCGCGATACGCAACACGTAAAAAGACAGTATAAGTCATTATAATCCGTAATTATGTCCCCACTGGATGCATCCCTCACCGAAGTCTTGCCGATTTGAAAAATGTTGGCTGCGGATCTGGGGCGGTTCTTTCGCCCGTTCGGTGCAGAACACATGCATACGCATCCACGAATAAAACCACCTCACTGAGAAAATGTCTTTAATCCGTCTGTCCTCGATGAGAGGGGTGAGGTCGAGCCTTGGATGCGGAGTGTTTCGATGATTAGAGTGATGTGACGGAGCCGAGCGAGTGTCCGCGACGCTTCCTCTGCATCTCCCGCACCATCAGGCGAATCACCTTCACCCTGTCGAGGGCCAAGCGCCGCTGGAACGCCACAGCTGCGGGCTTCACGATCCCTGAAAAGACGGGTTCGTCGAAGAAACACAATTGCTTAGTGCGAGGAAAAATAAATATTCACGATTTTATTTGTAAGCGCCGTCTTAAACATACTGTATCTGCTTAATATATGTATTGTTAGTCAAACAAATGCTGTAAATCAAATATCTTTTTGAAACGGTTAAAAAAACTTTAAAGACAGTCATTAGAAAACATTATGTAGTCAGATTGTCACACAGAAACTTACTTACTGGGAACGTTAGTTATTGGTTAAAACCCCCCAAAAGAATGTTTCTAAAACGCTTGGAGTTGGTTTCAAAACGTTCTAGAACTGTTTGCTGGGTGTTCTCCCTTAGGATTAATTTGAACAAAAATACTTACCCAAACTGTATTTGGCATTCTAGGCTATTGCCAAAGCCAACTAATTAAATCTCATTCAAGGAGAATGAATTGACACAACAAATTTTTCTCAAACATTTTACTGTGTAAAAGAAGCCATTAAATCCACTGTACAACAGATTGTTTTTAGTGGGAGAAACCTGGGTTCTAGCATCAGACAAGCATCTAAACGCTCCATGTAATAGCAATTGAAAAAGAGGCAGCTTATTAAAGTGTACAGACGAACTAAGCATTATACCCTGAATTATTGCTTTTTCTCTTTTCTACTGCATTATAATACTGTTTACAGGTCAAATAGGCAGATGATATTTAGGTAATTGCTTAACGTGATATCTATGGATTGCACAAACCCTGTAAGACCTAAACCACAAACAAACACAAAAATGATTCCCACAGGAAGAAAAACACCTTAATATTTCATCATATTTGAAGCTACATTGAAATAAAAGTATGAGGCACTTGATGAGATGTCCACTGTCAACAACATTTTGTCCAGCAACAGCAAAGTGAGATTTAATCCTCCATACATCAGAGGAGGAGAAAGTAGCAGAGGCCACAAAAGATGATGAACGCCATCACCCAGTGCAGAGAGTAGATAGAGATGATCACAAAGTCAATGTCAAATGGCCAGCCCCACATGTCCCCCAGATCCAACGCATCCAGGCCAAATGCTCTGTGGGGAAATTGCCAGCGACTGGCAGGTCCTCCGTGTCTCTGAAATCCTGAAATGGCAAAGAATAAAATAAATGTGCAACTTGTAATTAAAACTTTGTAACACCTAGTGTCAAATGACATATGACAAACCCCAAAAGATGCGGAAATGCTTTGGACAGTTGGGCAGGGGCCATTTGGAATAGTTGGTCTTCTGAAAGGTTTCGTGTCTTGACCGATACCCTTTTGGGAAGCATGTCTTTGTAGTTTGATTGAGCTCTGAAACAAGCAGTTCATCAGGTGGTAACAAAGTTCTTCCAAATAATATGAGATGAAAAAAATGGAGTTTATCTGTTTGACTCACCTTCCTGAAAGAGCACATGGGATATGAGGGTCCTACAGAGGGGACACGGGGTATTGCTTGGCCTGTTCTTAGCCAGCGTTCTCAAACAGGGCTCACAGAACACATGACTGCAAGGATGGCACTTGTAAGGGCTGTAATATACGTCTAAACACACGGCACATGTGTATCCCTCCCTCTCTTCATCATCGCTGCCTGTTAGGTCCCATTTCATAGCCTGACAGATAGAAGCAACGCATAAAACATCAATGAAGAACTGATACATTATGTTTAAAATAAAAAAAGACAAGACATTCAGATCATTCTTCATATAAAAGTTGTGGCCTAGTGGTTGTCAAAACAAGAATGAAATTCTACAATAAAATGACACCTGCAGCAAGAGCCACATGCAGCTGTGAATGGCTTATTAAGATCCTCATTTATGCCTGTTCTGATCCACGTATCTATTATTGGTACTTTGCCAGAACTCTTTTCAGTACAATACAGCTCCTCACTTAATAGCTCACATCGATTTCTTGCTTATCTAACACCTCACACATTAAACAAACTAGAGCTGTGTAGCATTCAGAACTGAGGAAGCAAACAAGATGCAGAAGTGTAATTCAGATGGGGGGGGGGGCTTACAGGCCCATTCACCCCAAGGTCCACAACTATCATTTTTCTGTAGCTCAAACAGTAGAGGAGCTAGCAATGTCAAAGTCATGGGTTCAATTTCCAGCGAACGCATGAACTGATAAAATATATACACTGAATGCAATGTAAGTCACTTTGTATAAAATCATCTGTCAAATTCTTAAATGTAACAATATTTCAACATTTTTAATAACAATTCTAATTCTACAAGAATAGGGAAGTTCACACCACAGCTATATTGATGTTACAGAGGAATGATGTCATTGGAATCACTTTCAGAACATTTATTTTCCCTGATGAACTGATCAATGATAAAAATGTGGATATAACTGCATAACTGCAGCATTTATAATATACAGAATGTTATTCTTATAATAAACAGAATGTTATAATGCATTAGTATGGACGCTAAAGTAGTTATTGTTATATTTATTTACCCTTCTTGATGTGAATGGACCCTTGAAATTAAACTCATATAACATCTGTCAGTGTAATTTTTAATAATATATTTTTATATATTACCCATAACCATGTGTTATATATTTTATATATTCATTTTTGTTCATATTAAAGAAGGTTGCAAATAATTATGTAGTTGACATTATGTTTAGAATTGCAATCTCACAAACTTTAATGTTGATCATTACTTTTATAAAGTTATCCAAAAACAGAATACTGTTGGACACTGTTTAAAACAGGGGTGCCCAAACTCGGTCCTGGAGGGCCGGTGTCCTGCAGAGTTTAGCTCCAACCCTAATCAAACACACCTGAACCAGCTAATCAAGCTCTTACTATGCATACTAGAAACTTCCCGGCAGGTGTGTTGAGGCAAGCTGGAGCTAAACTCTCCAGGACACCGGCCCTCCAGGACCGAGTTTGGACAGCCCTGGTTTAAAACAATTGGAATACCGTTTTTAAATTTCTAAAGTTTGTGTTAAAATGTCTAATAATCTCAGAACAAAAATCCATATCAGGGAATAAATATCCATAATTATTCTAAATGATTTTTGTTTTGTCAGAAAACTAATTTTGGACTATTAAAGGCACAATATGTAATTTTCGCCGCTAGAGGGCGCGTATTCAAAATAAACAAAGAGGCAAAGGCGTAGTTAGATGATGCCGTGACTGAGTGTGGAATCATGGGAGTTGTCGTCTTCATCCCCACAGCTGATGCAATCCGATGGGACTCAGGCAGAAATCATGTTCATGGATGAGCTAATGATTTATTAATGTAGTAAAATTAAGCAGAGTGAGGCTGAAAGCCGTTGAAGCGAAATGAGGCCGCTGAACGAGCACGACACACGATCGAAAGCAGCAGAGCTTTTATTATGCCACAGTCGTCCACTTCCGCTCCGCAACATGGAGTTGCGTTGCAGTCTATGCAGGGTCTGAGAGCTCTCACATTTCATCAAAAATATCTTAATTTGTGTTCCGAAGATGAACGAAGGTCTTACGGGTTTGGAACGACACGAGGGTGAGTAATTAATGACAGAATTTTAATTTTTATGTGAACTATCCCTTTAAAACATCTCACCAGATCTTTTGCCTCCTGCTGTCTCTGAATCCAACGTTCCTTCTTCCTCTGCTTCCTTCTTAGGTTTTTCAGGCGGTTTTTCTCTCTCTTGGAAAGCTTTGGTTCTAGGTCGGGTGAGATGTTTCTTGATGGCTCTTCCATCCCTCTGAGTCTGACCTCCTCTGGATTCACAGCTCTGTCCAGAGAGGTTCTGCTCTGGGAAGCAGAATGCACTTGCCATTCCTCTAAGCTCTCCAGATAATCAGACAGCTGTGGTGGCAATTCATAAGGTAAAGAAACATCTGTGCCTCTCTCAACAATCTCAAGAATCTGTGGTTCTTCACTTGACTCAACCTCAAGTTCAGTTTCAGGAGAGGCTACATGGGCCACAGTACAGGAGAAGTTGAGGGCTGAGGAAGGAGATGAGGATGAGCTTATTGTCTGAGGGAGAGACTCCACCTCATTCTTCCTCCTCACAGGATGTTCTCTAGTCCTTCCTAGTCTTGTCAAAAGAACTGGAGGTTTTAAATCCTGATCAACACGACTCTTACTGAGATGCACAGCCGTATCATGTCCACAGGAGCATTTGAAGCAATTTACAAAATTAAAGCCTCCTAAGCGAGCTCCACAGTACTGACAGTTTAATTTCCCCACTGTCCAATTGGCCTGCAAGAAATGCACGTTTTATCAGAATAGATCACTTCCAGATGTCACCAGCCCAAATTGCATGAATTAAAAAAAATTAAGAAATGAAAACTCTGTACCTGATGAACACTTGCAAAAATCCAATCTGGCAAAGATTCAACATTCAAATGCCAAACACTGCATGTGGCTGCAGCCTCCCTTGATGTTACTACCTGTATTAATATAAAGCATTGTCACGTAAGAATATGTTACTGATGATTATCATTCCTTTTACATAAATTAAGATATTTAACCATTCCTAGTTTGTAATATACTGCATTTACCTTTTAAAGACATAGATTATTAGTTTTGGATCATAATTGACCCACCTTAAGGAAGCTTCTTGAGTCTCTTAGACATCTACGGCACTTTCTGCAGCGAAGGTTTATTGAAACTTCTAGAGTCCCTGATTGAGCTTCTTCTTCAGTCTGTTTGAAATGTGCATTAGAAAACCATATTTTATTCTTAGGTAGATTAGTACCACAAACGATATAATGCATGCATAAATAGTTGATTGTTCTTAAGTAGTGTCATTTGTCATCTGTGTATGTCTTCATAATCTGCCTCTCTTTTTTTGCACATTAGCAAACTTTATGCTTGAGCACAAAATAGGCCAGTACAATCTCTTGCCACAAACATCAAAATTAGTATAACACAACAACATTCGCTGTATTTCCTATTTAACCTCGCACTGAATTTCGCGTCCAGTTAGTACGCAGATTTAAACAGTTAAGTTTTCTTAATGACAAAAAATCTACAGTGATAGATCCTGTACTGGCCGGTGTTGTTCCAAACATTATTATGCAAATACTTCCGTATGTACCAAAAACATACTATACCACGAAAGAGGTAGCCATTTCCTTCGACGCGATTTCTGAAGAGCACCTCAAGTTGTTTGGCTAAAAGGCTAACAACAACAGACTGCTAGCTCTGTACTGCTCAGGGTACAGTTGCCTTCACTACAGAAGCCGCCGAAGGACAAAAAGTCTCGGAACAGGCGTAAATACTGTGAGTACACAATAATTTATTTGTTTCACTCATAAAGTAACTCATTCATTTATTCAATCAATCAAGATTTTCAAACCTGTGGTATATTTGTGGTGTAAATATATAATAAAGTCAGTAATGACAGTGTTTTTGACGATGAAATGCACTGGAGCGGCGATCTGTAACGCAGTAAAGATAGTTTGCGGTTTGATATTCAGATTTCTTTTGGCTATAAATACGCAGCGCGCTGTCATAGACATGCAATTAATACCGAATATCATTCTCCATGCTTTGTGAATTCAGGTGACGCTGTCCTTCGGGCCGAAATCTGTTTTTCTTTTCGTAGCGACTCTTAATTTTATAATGCCTATAGCTCCAAAAGTTGGACACTTAGAGGAATGAAACCGGTGTCATATTCACCAGCTTGATCTGTGAATTTTTTCACAGCAAATGCTCTTGTCCGTAAACCGCTTGGTAAGTCCGCTAGTAAGGAATGTGAAAAAAGGCGTTCTTCATGTTTAACGTCTATTACCAATAAACACGCAGACTGCTGGAATACAAAAACGTTGTTTTAGGTCGAGCTCGATTTGTGAAAACTTTCACAATCGCATTTTATTGTGTGGCAGTGTTTATCTCTGCTCTGCCCCCCGTTTTTTGTAGATTATAATAATGTCATTCGGTGCTGTTCCTGTGAATAACGGTTTCCAATTCATAAAGTAAATGAGCACATACACATATACAATTGTACACTTTGTTTGACAATAAAGTTTTGGTTGTTGTACCTTTCCTTGAGCTTCAATATTCTGATTTGCAAAAGTTTCACAGTGCAGTGTTGGTCAGTTAACCCTTGCCTAATTAATTTACATCACTATTTTGATTTGTGAAAAAGTTCACAGTGCAGTTTGGGTCAGCTGACCCTTCCCTGGGTCACTAACATCACTATTCTGATCTGTGAAAACTTTCACAGTTCACTACGGGTTAGCTGACCCTTCCCTGAGTCACTAACATCACTATTCTGATCTGTGAAAACTTTCACAGTTCACTACGGGTTAGCTGACCCTTCCCTGAGTCAGTAACATCACTATTCTGATCTGATGTCAAATTAGTCTTGCTGTTTTGCTTTTTTGTTAAAGCAGTGTTGCTGTTGTAAAGTTATACAGCTACAGTTGTGTTGCTGGGTTTTAAAGCAGGTTTGATATTTTATTTTCTTCCTTATCACTCTGTATTTACAGGATTTCACTGTCCACTCTGTTCAAATGTGGATGAATGACTACACATAGATGTGTGCACACACTGTCAGAGCTGTGTGAGATCACTACCATCCTGCTTTTGTGGGGGTGGGTAGGGGTGTTAAATAATAATTTTTCTGTTGTTGTTGTTTTTTCCCCCATAGGTTTTTAACATTCTAAAAGCTCTTTATTCCAAAGATACTACAAGCTAGTCAGTGTATTCAGTAGGTGTAATGTATTGTAAGTTGCTTCAGAGGTATTGCAAGTATTACATACAACAATAATAAAATGCATTGACATAAAAAAGACATTTACTTTTGGTACTTAAGTACTTTTAAAAGCAAGTACTTCTGTACTTTTACTTAAGTAAAAATCTGTCTTTACAACTTTTACTTGTAATGGAGTAATGTTTGACCAGCAGTATCTGTACTTTCACTCAAGTAATGGAGTTGTGTACTTTGTCCGCCTCTG
>NW_015505324.1:334121-352813 GCF_001515645.1 Sinocyclocheilus grahami | reverse complement strand
TGGATGAGGAAAAATACTGTCAAATTCTTGAGGAAAATCTGTTGCCCTCCGCCATAAAGTTGTCTATGGGAAGAAGGTTTACCTTCCAATATGACAACGGCCCAAATCACACAGCAAAACTGATCACACAGTGGTTGGAGGACTGAAATCCCATTGAAAATTTGTGGAATGATTTTAAGACTGCAGTCCACAAATGGTAACCATGAAATTTAACTGAACTTGAGCAATTCTGCAAAGAAGAGTGGACAAATATTGAAGTAGCTGTAGAGACATATCCCAACAAACTAAAAGCTGTAATTAAAGAGACAAAACAAAAAAAAACAAGGGGGTGATCCTTTTTCGAACTTTGTGATTCTGATTTTTTTTTCCTGACTTGTTGGTTTTATATCTTTCACTTGGATGTTATAAGCTGCAGTGAATAAACAAAAACTTTCCATCTTCATTTGTGAATATATGAAAGGGGGTGATTATTTCGATACCCACTGTACATACATACATACGTACATACATATATAAAAATGGGAGTGGGTGAAGAAAGAAGAAAAAACTAAATGTAGTTAAGCAAATAAATAAATAAATATTAAATAAGCAAAAATAATAAAGATATAGGGACTGATTTATATACTATATATTTGTAGATACATTGCAGGATAAAATAGTAATAATCAAGAAAAGAAAAATGGAAAAATAGAATATATAAAAAGAATAATATAATTTAAATAAACAACAATATATGCATTGCATATACTTTTATACAGATGTTTAAAAAAATTTCCTTATACGTATCATTATAAAGACATTATAAGAACCATGAAATTAAATTAAATTATAATTTTTTTGTATTATAGAAGCTTAATTTATATATTTTAATTTTAAAATTAATATGCATGCACACACACATATATATATATATATATATATAGTTGTTATTTCAACATAACTCGTTATTTCGACATATTAACTCGTTATTTCGACATATTCACAAATGAAGATGGAAAGTTTTTGTTTATTCACTGCAGCTTATAACATCCAAGTGAAAGATATAAAACCAACAAGTCAGGAAAAAAAAATCAGAATCACAAAGTTCGAAAAAGGATCACTGTCAGGGTTAGGGTAGAGGATGGAGTGAGGACTCAGTATTGCAGAAAAATGGGCTTTATTTTAAAATAAAACAAAACAAACAACAAAAACTACCCCGAGGGGGAAAAACAGGCTGGCAAGGCAAGGCAGGATCTGGACACATCCAGGGATTGACGATGACGAACTCCCGCACGACTGCAAACACAAGGAGAATAAATGGAGAGCAAATGAGGAGGGTAATGAGGGATCACATGTGTCAGCTGACCCGTAGTGAACTGTGAAAGTTTTCACAGATCAGAATAGTGATGTTAGTGACCCAGGGAAGGGTCAGCTGACCCAAACTGCACTGTGAACTTTTTCACAAATCAAAATAGTGATGTAAATTAATTAGGGAAGGGTTAACTGAACAACACTGCACTGTGAAACTTTTACAAATCAGAATATTGAAGCCAATTACTCAAGGAAAGGTACAACAACCAAAACTTTATTGTCAAACAAAGTGTACAATTGTATATGTGTATGTGCTCATTTACTTTATGAATTGGAAACCGTTATTCACAGGAACAGCACCGAATGACATTATTATAATCTACAAAAAACGGGGGGCAGAGCAGAGATAAACACTGCCACACAATAAAATGCGATTGTGAAAGTTTTCACAAATCGAGCTCGACCTAAAACAATGTTTTTGTATTCCAGCAGTCTGCGTGTTTATTGGTAATAGACGTTAAACATGAAGAACGCCTTTCTTTCACATTCCTTACTAGCGGACTTACCAAGCGGTTTACGGACAAGAGCATTTGCTGTGAAAAAATTCACAGATCAAGCTGGTGAATATGACACCGGTTTCATTCCTCTAAGTGTCCAACTTTTGGAGCTATAGGCATTATAAAATTAAGAGTCGCTACGAAAAGAAAAACAGATTTCGGCCCGAAGGACAGCGTCACCTGAATTCACAAAGCATGGAGAATGATATTCGGTATTAATTGCATGTCTATGACTGCGCGCTGCGTATTTATAGCCAAAAGAAATCTGAATATCAAACCGCAAACTATCTTTACTGCGGTGCGATAACGTTACTTCTTCAGACGATTGCGACTTCGCATATTTAGCCCCAATATAACGTTTTTGGCTATTGAAATGTTTTAATTGTTTGAATACGCTTTAAACCTCAAACATAGGGTCAAATCCCCTATAATTCGCACACTTGGTATGGGCACAGACAGTATCAACTCTATGCAGCGGTCTGGATGAAGGAGAGGCGTTTGGGCCAAACGTTCCGTTTTCTCAGCAGCAGACGCGCTTCAGCAGGTGGCAGCAGCAGCAACACAATTTGCAGCTCTACGGGTGTCGCTGACTGCGGTGCCGAGCCGATCGAATGGGCTATGGCTATACCTGAAGAAAAAAGTTGATTTCTAAAGAAAAAGTTCAATCCTTTGGAAATTCAGGGAATTGGACCCCTTCCTGACAAGATTTGTTTAAGTCATCACCTGTTGGAATTGCTCCAAAATGTTGTTGTTACAAATCAGATGATGATGATGATGATGATGATGATGGATGGACCTCACTGGAAGAAATTCTGGTAAAACGAGTGTGCATATTCTATGCCGAGCCCACCCGGTACACCTGCGTAGGTAACTGACGTCTGGAGTCACTGCTGATAGGCTATAAATGGAGCCGCGTCGTCACAAGTCGTCAGTAACAATGTTGATGGTTGGCATCGCTTTCAAGTGTATGAGCTCCTCTAAAAGGAGTAGTGCTGTTTAATGAGGTTTTGCTAATTTTACGACATGGAGGAATACAACGACACGTCTTTATCATTTCAGAACGACAGTGGTTTAGATCACCAAATCGACAATGTGACTTTACCTGTGAAGGTTCCGCTAAGTTATCAGATCTCCACGTCTTTGCTGATCGGCGCGCTCATTCTATGTTCCATATTTGGAAACGCCTGTGTTGTGGCGGCTATTGCTTTGGAAAGATCCCTGCAGAATGTTGCAAACTACCTGATCGGATCACTTGCCGTGACGGACCTCATGGTGTCGGTGCTTGTGTTGCCAATGGCGGCTCTTTACCAAGTTTTAGACAAGTGGACACTTGGACAGGTAACTTGTGATATTTTTATTTCCTTAGACATTTTATGTTGCACATCTTCAATTCTGCACCTGTGCGCTATAGCTTTGGATAGATACTGGGCGATCACCGACCCAATAGACTATATGAAGAAAAGGACATTAAAACGTGCCGCTCTTTTAATCACCGTTACCTGGTTTGTCGGCTTTTCGATATCAATTCCACCCATGTTGATCATGAAATCTCAACCCAAGAGTAAAGCAGAAGACATGGCCAATCCTGAAGCTTGCATGATCAGCCACGACCCATGGTACACTATTTATTCCACCTTCTGCGCATTTTACATCCCTCTGATTCTCATGCTGGTCTTGTACGGACGCATATTCAAAGCGGCAAGATTTCGCATTCGCAAAACCGTTCGAAAACCTGTGAAAAAGAGGGTGAAATGTTTGACTGTGTCACCTGCGCTTTTTAAGCGAGCCAACGGAGAGCTGGGCAAAAACTGGAAAAGCGCAGTCGAACCCAAGCCCGCCGCGTGCGTAAACGGCGCGGTTAAGCACGCGGAGGACGGCGAGTCTCTGGAGATCATCGAGGTTCACAGCAATTCCAAACACAACCTGCCTCTGCCCAACACTCCAAACTCTGTCCCTCTGTTCGAGAACAAACACGAGAGGAACACCGAGGCGAAGAGGAAGCTCGCCTTGGCGCGCGAGCGCAAGACAGTGAAGACTCTGGGCATTATAATGGGCACTTTCATTGTGTGTTGGCTGCCATTCTTCATCAAAGCGCTCGTGCTGCCTTTTTGTCCGTCTTGTGATATGCCTTTGTGGCTCATCGACGTCATTAATTGGCTCGGGTATTCAAACTCGCTTTTGAATCCCATAATTTACGCATACTTCAATAAAGACTTTCAGAGCGCTTTCAAGAAAATCATTAAATGCCATTTTTGCAGACCATAAACATACTGTTTTTTTCAGTTTTAACTGTCAGAAACACTAGTTTAAACAGTCCTGATTGCTCAGAAGAACAATAGTGATGTTTTTTAACAGCACTGAAAACTTAGAACCACTATAACTATAACTATAACTGATTTTATATATCAGATGTATATGCTATGATATCGGGATAATGTGTACTGAAAAATGAAGATGTTTATTTCATATCCATGACAAACAAAGATAATGTCTATTATGTCAAAATAAAAAGTCCCACTGTATGTTTACCTCGTGTCCTTGTCCTTCTGATTGTATTTTTTATTTAAATAATCACATTTTGCACAGACCAAAACAGATAAATACTAATGTTTATGAATGAGAAGATCACGCTGTGCAATACACAAAGAAAAATAATTGACTTGAATGATTAAAAATAAATAATTGTTCGAGGAATATGTTTTACTGTTGTCTAACAAATTAAATAAGTAATTGCTAGAAAATAAAATTCTAAGGACCCTTTTTATAAATCGTCACCTTAAAAGTTTGACGCCTTTGAAGATATTAACACATTTATAAGATTGACTTGGATGGAGGGAGGCATAAGCATATCCATTATATAAGTATCAGTATATATGTAATACTGTAATTGTAAACCTATTTAAAAAAAATTCATATCATGTTTGATGGCACATGACCACATTTAATAATTCACAGATCAAGGATTTCAAAAAGCTAATCACAGGAGGTGTCCTTTGCTCACATGATCGCGTCACTCTTAGTCCATCATTTAAATCTTTATACTTTTCCTCTATGCCAGGCACTTTAAACGCCGTTAATCCTGACTTGTGCCTTCATCCCCTGTGGAAACCCTGTGTGAAACAATGGAAACAAAGGAGCAATGGAGAGGCCAAAAGATCCTCTTAACAAATCCCTTCATAAAAAATGTTTTTACAACAAGATGCTCCACCGCACATATCTCTATATTTCTGTGGTGATAGAAATCTCAAGGCTTTTACATGATCAGGAACGTGCCAGTGCAAATTGTTCCAATGAATTATATTAACAGGTCCCCAGCTGGCACTGTTTATGTCAACTGATGAGTTCTTGTTGAAACAAAATTGTCTGTTCCATCAAGTGCTGAAAATGAACATAAAATAAAACAGGCAACTGTGCTACATTATGACTTGAGCGTTCAAACTCCAAATATTTTGTCCCATTAGAGCAACAAATCTATGGAATAATTGTTTGCTTGTTTTTGGAGGACTACTGCTAGGATCATATAGTCTCAAAAGTTGCTACAGCAGCCCTGCCATCCAGTTGTGTTTGAATCACTAAAAGCCACTCAGAGCAGACACAGTGATGCTGGTCACCATAGCGACACTCAGATGTTTCAAACTCTGGGTCTGAGGTGCAATTATCTGATCAAAGGCCTAGGACAATAGACAGAGCCCACGTGCACACCCACAGCTGGCATGATTTAGCAACCTGAGGATCCACAGCTATTTATTAACAATGATAAAGCTCCAGAACCCTGCTGAGAAACCACTGCTGATCACTCAACAAACATTGGGAAGGTCCATAATTGTGTATTTTGGGTTACAGCTCTGCAAAAAATGCTTTAGAGCTTCCTAACAAATATACAGTAGAGACAGTTTGAAACTGGTTAACTATTAAATCTTTTCAGCCAAAAAGAGCATAATGGTTTGTCAAGCTCTGAAATGGGCAAAAAAGCACCAGAAATACAACAAAGATTCCTGGTGTATTTTTATTTTTTACAAGAAAATTTTTTTCTCAATTGTTTGTGAAATTTATTAGCAATTTCTAAAAATTGTTTCTTGCTTGTATACAAAGAAACGGCAAGTAACACATTGATATTAAACATGGAATTTCAGGAAGACTGAAATAATATGTTGTGGTAAAACATACTCCAATAATCTTTGTTATATTTACAGTTTTGAAAAATCATTGTTTCACACAATGCAATCATATAAAAAGGCAGGAACTGCAAGTGTTTATTAAATAACTGAAAACAGTTATTCAGGTTAAAAAAGTGTGACACCAAGACCACTTCAGGTGAAATTACATAATCAGGCTTTCTATGAGCTGTGGTTGTTAAGTTTGAGATCTATAAATTCTGAAAATGTCTCAGTCTTTCAACCAAGAATAATCAGAGGCAGATGCACTGTCATAAAAAGATATTCTGGAAAGTCCAATGTAATCCAGCCAGCTGAATGCTGATTCTCAAGTGACCGTCTTCACAGCAGACAAGAACAAGAGACAAAGGTTCAAACTCAAGAACTCAACTCAGCCATACGTAATTCACAGGGGAATTGGTACATCCAAAAAAAAAATTTAAATGTCCAGCTTGGGTCTTGTGCACACTAGCAACAATTAAAGTGAAGTGACATGTGGCCAAGTATGGTGACCCATACTCAGAATTAGTGCTCTGCATTTACCCATCCAAAGTGCACACACACAGCAGTGAACACACACACACCGTGAACACACACCCAGAGCAGTGGGCAGCCATTTATGCTGCGGCACCCGGAGAGCAGTTGGGGGTTCGGTGCCTTGCTCAAGGGCACCTCAGTCGTGGTATTGAAGGGGGGAGAGAGCACTGTACATTCACCACCTACACCTTAATGTATCCCACCACCTACAATCCCTGCCAGTACGAGACTCGAACCCACAACCTTTGGGTTATGAGTCTGACTCTCTAACCATTAGGCCACAACTTCCCCACATTGTGAAACAGACCTAAAATAAAACAACAAAAAAATGTGGTTCTGTGGTTCACAGTTACAGCTGGAGTGTGTCAATGAAAGCTTTCCCAGAGGTGTCAGGTGCTAGTATTCCAACTTCAGTTAGAGGACATATGAAAGGTAAGTTTTTCAAAGCACTTCATTCAAAATCAGCACAGAAGAAAAGGTGTCCACATGATATGAGAAAGAAACGGGCAGTATACCATAACATTGAAATTTATTGTTCATTGCTATTTTAGGTTTGGGCTTTTTGCCATTTTTAATGAAAGAGACAGTTGAGAGGACACAGGAAATGAAAGCAAGGGAAAGTGGGATCGGTACGTGATACCAGAATCAAAGTCACGTCTGTTGCATAGGAGCCACTTTGTGTGTGTCTGGAACATTTACTATACATGGCCACGGCTCCAAAAATGCAGTATATTTTCAGCACTGCAAAATATATTTTGTTCATTTTATACATTCTCTTGTTTCCTGTTATCAAAAGTTTTAGACTGTCAAGCACAAAGCATAAACATGCAGCTTGGTGTAAAATCAAAGACACTCACATACATGCATGCAATCGTGCACATTTACAATCTTTGCAGGGATGGAACTGATTCTAGCTTGTTTTCTAAATAAGAATTACTTCAATATTCCAAGTCACAAACCAGAACAACATCTATACATTTGATAGACAGTTGTATGATATTATCCATAAAGTATTCTCAGTGTTGAAAAATATATTGCTTTATTTAACACTTAACACTTCAAGTGACAAATTTCTTTTGCTTAATGAAATGTTCTTATAAACATAAAAGACTGCTTTCTCTCATCATATACACAAGCAATCCTGCAGTGATTAAATGGGAAGAATAGAGCTTGTACATCTGACTAGCAAGTGCTTTGAGCATCAATACATTAACTGTGACTGAATAATTCAGCTGTGAATAGCATACATCTTAATCATTGATTTAAATACATCAAATGTTATGGAAAATATGATTTAGATCAGTTATATTCAAGGTTAATCTGTCCTGAGTAAAATATAAAATCCATGGCAAGTTTTCAGTTAAAAAAAAGATGTGAACTTTTGCTCCACAATTATCATATTCCTCCCACAGCTATTTCACAATGCTAAAATATACATTATGAGAAAGGGAAGTGGTAGAGAGTAATCAATTATTCAGATATACTTTGTGGCCTTAGAATATTTGTACATGAGCAACATATGCATTTCAGAGATGACAAAGGGCACAGCTGCAGTGTGCTGTAATTTACACAGCTACTAACTCAGAAGCAAGTATTTACTGTGTCCACACAGGTTTACAATATATCTATAAATATATCACAGAAAAATAAATATATGTATACACTACCATTCAAACGTTTGGGGTCAGATATATATTTTTAAGAAATTAATACTTTCATCAAGCAAGATGCTTTAAATGGATCAAAGGTGACAGTAAAGACATTTATAATGTTACAAAAAGAATTCTATTTCAAATAAATGTTTGAATCTTTTATACAATCTTTTTTTATTTATTTATTTTACAATCTTTTGAACTTCCTTTTCATCAAAAATCCTGAAAAAAGTATTATGATTTCAAGAAAAACATTTTCAACATTGATAATAATAATTGAAAAAATGTTTCTTGAGCCCCAAATGAGCATATTAAAAAGATCATGTGACACTGAGGAGTAATGGCTTGAAAATTTAGCTTTGCAATGACAGAAAGGAATAAATTACAGATTAAAATATATTAAATAGAAAACAGCTATTTTAAATTGTTATAATATTTCACTGATTTTTTTTAAATAAAAAAAAAAACACGTACATACAGCCTTGGTGAGCATAAGAAGCTTCTTTCAAAAACATGTAAAAAAATTGTACCAACCTTAAACATTTGAATGGTATTACACACACACACACACACACACACACACATATATATATATATATATATACATACATACAGTATATATATACATACAGTGTATATATATATATATATGTATATTACTTATTTATTTTTATTTTATTTACTTTATAATACATATTTACTTAATGTACATTTGCTAAGACAGTGCGAGTGAAAGAACATTGAACATTAAATCCTAAGAGGCAGAGAGGAACAAAGAAATGGAAAGTCTCCTCAGGAAATCCCACCCTTTAAAGGAAATTCCAAAGGCAGATTCAGGAAAAAGAGGAATATGTTTGTTTCAAAACAAACCCCTTTTCCTGTTACACTTCCTAACATAGGAAACACATTTGAAAGCTTATAAATGTAGCACATCTAATAAAAAAGGGGGCCCAATGTAAATTCAAACATGAATACTTACAAAGATGGTGATTGTCTGATCTACCCCCAACACTTTAAATATGACAAACAGCCCAAAATAACCACAGCTGAAATGAAATCAGCTGTGCATGGACTTGAAAGCATCAGTCCGTCAAAGAGCAGAGTGTTCAAACAGGATCACCTGGGTCTGACTCACACCGGAGGGTCTTGAGGGTCGCAAGACTCCGATCCGCGAATACACCTCTGCGTCCGAGCCAGCTCCACATGACGGGTGAGGGCTGGGTGGGGTGGTGTGGATGATGGGGGCAGACACATACAACATGGGCGGTGGAGGTGGAGTGACGTGAACAGGAGGCTGGGGAACAGGTGGAGGTGGGGAGGGAAGAGAAAGGGTCACTACAGGCAAGTTGGGCTCTTTTAGATCATACCGAGCCATGTGGTAGAAAGCAAAGTATTCCAGAGAATTCCCCGCCTGAGCAAGGCGGAGCCTGTGGCGCAGCAGGAGCACCCAGTACAGCAATGCCAAGATCAAAATCCCAGCCAAGACCATCAACACCACAGCCAAACTGAGCTCAAAGTCCCAGCAAACATGGGGCAGAGATGAGGTCCTACATCCCATGGATGATTGATTCACAGATGATGGCTTCCTGAGAAGAACATTGGGCAAAACAATCAAGTTTCTGTCTGTACTTTCAGTGGGCATAGCTCCCGTCAATCCAGACATGCGTTTCTCAACCACACACTCTTAATAAAGGTTCTTTATTTGCATCTATGGGTCCATGAAGAACCTTTACCATCCATGGAACCTTCAATTCCACAAAAGGTTTATTTATATAGTGGAAAAAACTTCTTAAAAAAGGTTCTTTTAAGACCTGTTCTTAGGGGAACCAAAATGGTTCTTCTATGGCATTGCTGTAAAATCCCCCTTTTGGAAGTGTCTCAGCAGGGGTGAATGTAGGCGACCGTCGCTGAACGTCTGTTCTGGAGAACACGGTTTGCAATCCCAGGAATCGGATCAGGGCCTGATGGCGACTCATGGTGCTCAATTAAAACAGCATTGAAACAGAATGAACCTTTGTGTGAATGACTGAAATATGTAAGTGGTTAACCTGCTGAGATCAGTCTAGTAAGATGGCCATCCTGTGGAGATCTCAGGTCTAATATATAATTTAATCAAAGGCTTCGGTGAGTCTTGCTCACCAGAGAGCTGCTGAGGCTGAGCCAATGTTGAGGCATTTGTGAGGCAGTTGAACTGTTACTATGAGCTGAAGTGTGTAATATACAGACTTTGCAACAGCATAATCATCCAGTCTTCTGAGGTTTGCATAACTTATAACATGGTGGAAATAAAATATGTGCGCAGAAATTCAACTTTAAAAGAATTAAAAACTTACTTAGTCCACAGAATTCCATAGAAGTATTCCTGACGAGGAACTGAGAGTTGTGCTCTAAAAATGTAGGAGAGAGCTTTTGTCGTGGAAGGAAATTCATAGAGAGTTCAGGAAAACATTCTACACAGTCCTGTCTGGGGATTGGCTGAACTCACTATCTCTATGGTTACAGGAAACTGGCAAAGGATGTTTGTCTGTTTCGCTGAAGTATTCTCATGTGAGAGGAAAGAACTGACTTATCAAAAAACGCAGGCTTGCCGTCAGGGGCACAAGCCAGATTTAAATGACTCTTAAACAAAATGACTCACATAAACATATAAAATACATTAATTGTACAGTACTGTTTACTTTTTGTGACTTCAATTAAAGTCGAATAAATGTCTCAGATCCAAAAGTTAATACTTACAAAAAAATTTTTTATTTAAAAATGAAAATTAATTTCATTATTTCAAGTTTGTGTAAAAGAACATACTGTATGATTTATTTGAAGGAATTAATACTTTCACTCAACAAGGATGCCTTTAATTTGTCAAAAGTGACAGTAAAACATTTTTTAATGTTACAGATTTCTATTTTAAATAAATGCTGTTCTTTTTAACTTTCAATTCATCAAAGCATAATGAAGCACAACCATTTATAACATTAATAATAAAGTTCCCTGAACAGCAAATCATCATATTAAAATTATTTCTGAAGGACCATGTGACACGGAAGACTGGCGTAAAGATGCTGAAAATTCAGCTTTGCCATCACAGGAATAAATTACATTTTAGAATATATTCAAATAAAAAAACAGCTATTTTAAATTGTAATAATATTTCACCGTATTAATGTTTTTTTTTACAGTATCTTTGATCAAATAAATGCAGCCTTGTATTTGCTTATTTGATTAGTGACCTAGAAATAGTGCAAAATTTTAAGTATCTTTAAAGTATCAACTCGCAGGAAAAAGAATACAAGAAATCATTAATGAAAACCTCCCATTCAAAATGATAGATTAATCAATATTACTTGAATTATCCATCGATTACGTCTGTTTTCATGTGCAGTTGAAAAGTCTTGTGAGAGACGTCTCTGAGGAATATCAATATTTTTTGCGTACAGTACTGTGTAGGCACAGACCATACAGAAAATCAAATAATTAATCGAAGGACTGCAGTTCTTTCTGAAATCTGCAGCTATTGAAAAGCACACACTTCAGTGCTGGAGTGGTGCTGCTCTAGAGGTTTTGTGTATTAGGAAGCACTGTGCTGTTGGCATTGGCTCCACTGTAATCTGAGCCACCTGCAGCCCTCCCCAGGCACAGCGCAGCAAGACAGATTAAAGCCAGCTCACAATCACTCATGTGAGTTCCCCATGGACAGGTGGGTCAGTATGAACCCAGCAATAATGGAAAAAAAGTGCAAAAGCTCTCAGAGGCCACTGCAGGTTATCAGAGTTAGGTACTCTAGGACTCTATACAAGCATAATTCAATATCACATTGATATGCCTTATAAGCAAGACCAAGTCACATTGTGAGTTATAAACTTGCAATTGGGGAAAATAAATAAATAAATAAAGTCTCAATTGTTTTTTAATCTTAAGGCAGAAACTGGCTTCCATAGATAAAAATATTCAACTCTATATGATATCAATAAATATTCGCCAGCTATGACAGTGTGCTGGATCTAAAGTATTCATGTCTCTTCACATCACATAACCAGAAAATGTCCATTTAGCCTCAAAAAGGTGTTTAGGTGACAAAACCAGGTCCTTGTGTGAAACCATTTAGATGTTGCTCAGAAAAATAATTGCTTTTCCTGTTATGAGAGTGAAAAGAGATTGTGTTGTTTGTCTAAATTGCTGTGGAGAAGATGCTCTTGACATAGACTACAATCTTTAAAATAAATAAGGCATATAATGGACAAACAAAAAGAGGACAACTAAATGATCACTTGAGTTACACAGCTTTAAAGTGGTGTAAAGTCTCATTTAAATTAATTGTTTTTTTTAAACCAGGAAAAAATTTTAAACCAGTTTTTAAAATAACAGTTTTAGAATAAAACTGAAACACTATGACATGAATTTAATTTTAAAATATTGATGTTTCAGAACTATTTCTAGTAAGAAAATTTGTCACAATGACCATGTAAAAATGTCATACTTTCATATGATCCTGCTGACATTTATTATAGAATAGTACTATTATTTTTTACAACCAAACTCTGTTGTGAATGTTTGCATCTAACATGTCATATGAACAATTATTTCGTAAATAGACTGATGTAAGTCTATCACAGTAACAATTAATGGTTCAGCACTGACATAACTGAAAAATACTCACGGAGTTCAGGTGTGAGTTGATTCATTGACTTTATGAGTCTGATTCAAACCGCCAAAAGAAAAACCCAGTCCGGGACAGTTCTGTGAATGTTCTGAACTGAGTTAAAACAAAGAAACCTGTTCACAAGAATTTTTTTTTTTTTTCGCAAATTGGAAATTGTGACCCATGCATTCTAACATATGAATAAACTGTATGTGGACATGCACAAATCTTTCTCAGTTGCTTTTTAAAGTCTTATTGCAAATTTAATTGTTTGATATCATCTTGCTAGAGTTGAGCTTTATTCAAATTCTCCAAATTCTCCAAAACTTAGTTTTGATATATTTCAAACTGATATTATGAGAAAAACATTTCAGAACATTTTAATTGGATTGATTTATCTTGGGTGATGGGTGCCCTGTAATATCTCTGTGGCCCACCAGGGGCCCACAATTTCAGAAGCTCATTACGTCCAGAAAGCAGAAAATGGCGATTTGTGAAAAAAAAGACTCATATGTCATAGACTTGAGACCTGAAAATACATACCAAATATTAAGACTTAAAATTCATTTCAATCCCACACATAAAATGTTCCTACACAATTCAATTGAACTTGTAATAAGAAATTATTTAAAACAATTAAGAAAAAAATATAAATATAAGCATTTTTACTAGTGGTATCAGAACTTTTGACCTCACTGCATCTTAAAAGGGAAGCATGTGATTCCTGAACATTGAAGCTTTAGGGATGTTGTGAATGGCAGTTGTGTCCAGTCTATCACAATAAGGAACATCATACTTTGAGCATTACAGGAAGTGTAGGTTTAAAAATGCACATGTGTTCTTCTGAGCTGAACATTAAATAAAAATATGTGACATTAAAAGTGTCGACTGACAGTGTCAGCAAAAAACTACACCCATCACTCAAGTTTTTCAATTCAATTGAACTTGTAATAAGAAATTATTTAAAACAATTAAGAAAAAAATATAAGCATTTTTACTAGTGGTATCAGAACTTTGGACCTCACTGCACCTTAAAAGGGAAGCATGTGATTCCTGAACATTGAAGCTTTAGGGATGTTGTGAATGGCAGTTGTGTCCAGTCTATCACAATAAGGAACATCATACTTTGAGCATTACAGGAAGTGTAGGTTTAAAAATGCACATGTGTTCTTCTGAGCTGAACATTAAATAAAAATATGTGACATTAAAAGTGTCGACTGACAGTGTCAGCAAAAAACTACACCCATCACATCACAAGAGTTGTTGAACATCATGAATCCATTACAACTGCAGGTGTATATAAAGCATAAAGTTCTGATCAGCAGTGGTGTTTGCAGTATCGAGATGTCACTTCATACACATACAAACAAGTCTCTTCATGCATATTTAATAGTTCAACTGAACAAGATGGCATCCCAAGGAGAAGACGGATATACTCAGAACAACATGCTGTTGTCAGGGTTGGAGTGCTATGAAGCAGCACATGTCCAGGGGCTCATGGGAGTTATCTGTCAGATCATCTTATCACTCAGAGATGGACAGGACAAGGTCATCCAGCTATCACCTCTAGACATACATGTACTGTATGTTAACCCGTCGGCACCCGTTTGAAAGAATGCCTGACTTTTCCCACCAACCCAAACTACATGAAGAACACAGAGAGGAATTCAGAGAGGAATTCACTCGCAACTGAGGGAAAAGACTGGGAAACTTTGCAGAGACAGTTTGCACAAGTCAGCACAAACTGTAAAAAAATTGGGTATTTGTAAAACTTACAAAGCATAAAAAGAGCAGTTTCTATGACTCTTAGATTTAAATATAATTTATTTAAAAATGATTTTAGTAAATGTATTGACTGAATTAAAAATGTCATAATGGCATAACTTAAAATCTGTAGACATGTAAAAAAAAAAATCAAAAAAATTTTAAATACATTTTTCACCCCTTTTAAGAACCATTTTAATGGAGTATTGGTACTTTTAAAGACTACATGAAAATATTTAACTTTAAAAGAAACTTTAAAAGCGCTCTACACTGAAAAATGTTTATAGAATCAAATGTCTTTTTTTCAGCGTACATTTTTACAGTATTTTTAAGCACAGCATGTAAGAAAGACTTTGTTATTATTAATATTATTTTAATTAAAAAAGGCCATTGAAATAATGTTTTTGGTTTGGTCCCATTCAGCCTAGTTCCAGCATGCACTGGGGGATGAATAATTATGGTTGCCTTCTTTGACAATTTGTTTTACATTATTGTTGTTGATTTTGATGTGAAATTTTGTCTTATGATGTCAGGATAGGTTTGTTCTAAATTTAACTTAAAATTTAAATTTAGTTGATTGTTTTTTTTTATTTAGTTGATTGTTACCCTTGTTGTATTGATGCATGTAGTATGTTATATTGGTATATTATAAGGTATTTTGTCTTATGAACAGGGGCAGTTTCTTCTTTAGGGCGATAGGGCGATAGGGCAGCGCACAACGGGAGGGATTTTTTTCAGTCACATTCAACCACAGCTGTCACTGTTCTAGACTGTTTGTTCTGTCTCTGGATATATAGTCCGATCAGCGTCAAGTCACTTTATGTGGAGTACCGCCTCTTTTTGGGAGATTTCACTCTGGCTGAGAACCGCCCAAAGTGTTCTCATAGACTTCCATACAAAGATTTTATTTTCGAACTGCACGGACTGCAATGCAATCTCTATGTGTTCCGGGAGGGAGGGCTAGCACCAGTGTTGCCAGATTGGATTGAAGATCTCCAGCCCAACTGCAGCGTAAAAATGTACAATGTTGTTGATTCATATTTATATTGTGAGGAAAACTCTTCAAAATAAAGGTGCTTCAAAAGGTTCTGCAAGCGATGCCATAGAAGAACCATTTTTGGTTCCACAAAGAACCATTCAGTCAAAGGTTCTTTAAAGAACCATCTCTTTCTTACCTTTTTATAATCTGAAGAACCTTCTTTCACCCCATAGAACCTTTTGTGAAGGTTCTTCAGATGTTAAAGGTTCTTTATGGAACCATTTAGACAAAAAGGTTCTTCTATGGCATCGTGAAGCACCTTTATTTTTAAGAGTGAAGATACTAAAAAGAACTTTGATTTCAAACTCTGAATTTGAACTGAAAAAGACAAGTAAACAGTCAGTAATAAAATAAGAATAGATCAATGACAAGCAATGGCACAAACAAATACAATAACAAGATACAAATAAAATGAACTGTGCTTTAAGTTTCTCAGGTAGGATAACAGTAATATTCAAGGTACAGAAATACCACAGAAACGGAATAATCTATTTAACTTAAAAATAACACTGGTTAGTCTTAATTGTATAAATAAACATTAGTGACAGACAGCAGCAGGTTTATTTAGGTTGCTGTCTATTTAAGACCTCATACACAGATCTAACTGTTACACATAAGTTTTGTTTTGTTTTGTAAGTGAGTGTACACGATGTATTATAACATACATCGTTACATCGTAAGATGCGGCTCTATGCGCATGCGCTTTGGGTGTGAGCTCACAGAAAGCAGTCTCACAGGCAGCTTAAAATTGTAAGACTCAAAAGCATGTGCAAATGATACATTCCGACTTTCACACTGAAATGTTTCCGGGAATTTCCCGTGTTACAAGCGCGGAAACTGAAACACCTGTCAGTTGTATCAAAAAGCAGCCCAAATTTGATCAACCCTCCCAACGCATTTTTTTCCGGCCTGACGTTACCAAAAGAAGCCTAATCTGGCAACACTGGCTAGCAGTAACGTGCTTTCGTCATCATATGTAAACTGAACTTGTGCAAAGATTGGTGGTAAACATACCTCTGTTTATTATCTTTAAGCTGAATAATGTTTTCATAATGTTTTCTGTTGCTCGGCCTGCGCCCTCATTCCTTTGGCCAAATCACAGCCGTGCCGATGTACAACCATATAGCACTGCTACTCGTGTGATATTGCTCATACAGTCAGGTTCAGGCGACTGGTATAATGGTCTGTTGGCTCTCTGTGTGGTCCTGGTTGGTATTCCAGCTTGACTTAGTAGTTATAGAAAATGCTCTAAACAAATGTAACGTTTATTTTTTCCTTTTTCCTTACAGTTTTTACTGTTGCACTGTATACATAAATTGTGAATTATGAAAATTAAAAAATGTTTTAATTTTTCTTAAAAATTCTTGCAGGAAATATAGTTTTGTGAGAATCGTCCTCACATGTAATCTCGAACTTGGTTTATTTTAAAATGTTTCAACTCTTGATATTTTTTTTTTGATACTGGGATAAATCATACTGGGATGTATGCTAAAATTGGATGTGGGAGGATAACAGGAGGAAGTGTTATTATGGATTATGGATTATATTTTGGAAAGTTGGATGTGGCGCCCTACCTGAATTTTTTTCCACCAGCCGCCACTGCTTATGAATGCTCCTATGATGAGTATATGTAGAGCAGTCGTGTCCTAATGGTTAGAGCGTTGGACTTGTAAGCTGCAGGTTGCAGGTTCGAGGAACAATTCCAGCAGGAGTTGTTGGTGGGGGGAGTGAATAACCAGTGCTTTCTTCCATAACCAGTGCTCTCTTCCACCCTCAATACCACGACTGAGGTGAGACCCTTGAGCAAGGCACTGAACCCCCAACTGCTCCCCGGGTGCGGCAGCAATATGGCTGCCCACTGCTCTGGGTGTGTGTTCACTGTGTGTGTGTGTGTGTGTGCGCACACTTGGATGGATAAATGCTGATAAATGCATTGGTTAAATGCAGAGCACAATTTCTGAGAATAGGTCGCCTCACTTCACCATTTAAAATAAATACACAAATAATTGAGTTAATTAAGTTTATTGCTATACGTTCTATAAGAAAATAATATTTCAGTATTTCTAATTCAAAATGTCACATTTAATTCAATATGTTACTTACAGAATTTTGTATTTATTTGTAAAATTTACTAGCAAGTACTGATTGAAAACTGAAAGTTATTCCTGAAAGTTGTTAGAACTTTTTAATTGTATATATAGCAACAACAAACCAATACAATCAAGAAAATCTTAGTTATATGTCAGCATTATTTACTTGACTCATTTTTACAGTCCAGTAAATTCACCAACATTGCAATGAACCAACAGATGTGTTCTTCATTTCATGCCATTTGTCGTACGTTCTTGAGGGCCCCGTACATGGACTTGTCAGTGAAGAATAAGAGAAAAGAGGCCGAGATGGGATTGAAGGGACCCTTGATGCTGAAGAGGGAAAGAGGGAAGTGCAATTTGAAATATTTGGTGGTAATCAGCTCTCTTTGATATGAAGATACCAGCATGTGGAGATTTGTTTTACATGTCTACACAGCAGCCCACTGATGGGCACTTCAGAGAGCCCACACGTTGAACTTCAGACGTGGATCTCACTCAGTCGCATGGCCTCTGTGATTTGCCCTGGCATTTAATGAAGCCCCTCGGTCCAAAGAAAGTCGGTTCAATCGCCTCCACTCCCCCTCATAAATATTTATCTCATCAGTGACAAAAGGACTTGCTCACTATCATTATGTCCTTTGTAAGTCAAATAGAAGTGGTGTGTGTGTGAGAGGGAGGGAGAGAGAGAGAGAGAGAGGGAGGGGGAGCAGTTCTCAACTTATGGCACAAAGAATCGTGCAGAAAAGCAATTTCTGACCAACAGTGTTGGGAGTAACGCATTACAAAAGTAATAATATTACAGTCGTATATTACGTTTTGCTGTATCGCAGTAATATAACGCATTACTAATAAAATTTGGGTAATATTATTACTCGTTACAATCTCAGTAACTCAAGTTACAACAACATATTACTAACACCGCAAAACAGCACCAGAGAAAAAAATTCCGCGGGTAAAATAGTTTGTCTAT
>NW_015505324.1:329471-332447 GCF_001515645.1 Sinocyclocheilus grahami | reverse complement strand
AGCAGTGGTGTTTGCAGTATCGAGATGTCACTTCATACACATACAAACAAGTCTCTTCATGCATATTTAATAGTTCAACTGAACAAGATGGCATCCCAAGGAGAAGACGGATATACTCAGAACAACATGCTGTTGTCAGGGTTGGAGTGCTATGAAGCAGCACATGTCCAGGGGCTCATGGGAGTTATCTGTCAGATCATCTTATCACTCAGAGATGGACAGGACAAGGTCATCCAGCTATCACCTCTAGACATACATGTACTGTATGTTAACCCGTCGGCACCCGTTTGAAAGAATGCCTGACTTTTCCCACCAACCCAAACTACATGAAGAACACAGAGAGGAATTCAGAGAGGAATTCACTCGCAACTGAGGGAAAAGACTGGGAAACTTTGCAGAGACAGTTTGCACAAGTCAGCACAAACTGTAAAAAAATTGGGTATTTGTAAAACTTACAAAGCATAAAAAGAGCAGTTTCTATGACTCTTAGATTTAAATATAATTTATTTAAAAATGATTTTAGTAAATGTATTGACTGAATTAAAAATGTCATAATGGCATAACTTAAAATCTGTAGACATGTAAAAAAAAAATCAAAAAATTTTTAAATACATTTTTCACCCCTTTTAAGAACCATTTTAATGGAGTATTGGTACTTTTAAAGACTACATGAAAATATTTAACTTTAAAAGAAACTTTAAAAGCGCTCTACACTGAAAAATGTTTATAGAATCAAATTTCTTTTTTTTCAGCATACATTTTTACAGTATTTTTAAGCACAGCATGTAAGAAAGACTTTGTTATTATTAATATTATTTTAATTAAAAAAGGCCATTGAAATAATGTTTTTGGTTTGGTCCCATTCAGCCTAGTTCCAGCATGCACTGGGGGATGAATAATTATGGTTGCCTTCTTTGACAATTTGTTTTACATTATTGTTGTTGATTTTGATGTGAAATTTTGTCTTATGATGTCAGGATAGGTTTGTTCTAAATTTAACTTAAAATTTAAATTTAGTTGATTGTTTTTTTTTATTTAGTTGATTGTTACCCTTGTTGTATTGATGCATGTAGTATGTTATATTGGTATATTATAAGGTATTTTGTCTTATGAACAGGGGCAGTTTCTTCTTTAGGGCGATAGGGCGATAGGGCAGCGCACAACGGGAGGGATTTTTTTCAGTCACATTCAACCACAGCTGTCACTGTTCTAGACTGTTTGTTCTGTCTCTGGATATATAGTCCGATCAGCGTCAAGTCACTTTATGTGGAGTACCGCCTCTTTTTGGGAGATTTCACTCTGGCTGAGAACCGCCCAAAGTGTTCTCATAGACTTCCATACAAAGATTTTATTTTCGAACTGCACGGACTGCAATGCAATCTCTATGTGTTCCGGGAGGGAGGGCTAGCACCAGTGTTGCCAGATTGGATTGAAGATCTCCAGCCCAACTGCAGCGTAAAAATGTACAATGTTGTTGATTCATATTTATATTGTGAGGAAAACTCTTCAAAATAAAGGTGCTTCAAAAGGTTCTGCAAGCGATGCCATAGAAGAACCATTTTTGGTTCCACAAAGAACCATTCAGTCAAAGGTTCTTTAAAGAACCATCTCTTTCTTACCTTTTTATAATCTGAAGAACCTTCTTTCACCACAAAGAACCTTTTGTGAAGGTTCTTCAGATGTTAAAGGTTCTTTATGGAACCATTTAGACAAAAAGGTTCTTCTATGGCATCGTGAAGCACCTTTATTTTTAAGAGTGAAGATACTAAAAAGAACTTTGATTTCAAACTCTGAATTTGAACTGAAAAAGACAAGTAAACAGTCAGTAATAAAATAAGAATAGATCAATGACAAGCAATGGCACAAACAAATACAATAACAAGATACAAATAAAATGAACTGTGCTTTAAGTTTCTCAGGTAGGATAACAGTAATATTCAAGGTACAGAAATACCACAGAAACGGAATAATCTATTTAACTTAAAAATAACACTGGTTAGTCTTAATTGTATAAATAAACATTAGTGACAGACAGCAGCAGGTTTATTTAGGTTGCTGTCTATTTAAGACCTCATACACAGATCTAACTGTTACACATAAGTTTTGTTTTGTTTTGTAAGTGAGTGTACACGATGTATTATAACATACATCGTTACATCGTAAGATGCGGCTCTATGCGCATGCGCTTTGGGTGTGAGCTCACAGAAAGCAGTCTCACAGGCAGCTTAAAATTGTAAGACTCAAAAGCATGTGCAAATGATACATTCCGACTTTCACACTGAAATGTTTCCGGGAATTTCCCGTGTTACAAGCGCGGAAACTGAAACACCTGTCAGTTGTATCAAAAAGCAGCCCAAATTTGATCAACCCTCCCAACGCATTTTTTTCCGGCCTGACGTTACCAAAAGAAGCCTAATCTGGCAACACTGGCTAGCAGTAACGTGCTTTCGTCATCATATGTAAACTGAACTTGTGCAAAGATTGGTGGTAAACATACCTCTGTTTATTATCTTTAAGCTGAATAATGTTTTCATAATGTTTTCTGTTGCTCGGCCTGCGCCCTCATTCCTTTGGCCAAATCACAGCTGTGCCGATGTACAACCATATAGCACTGCTACTCGTGTGATATTGCTCATACAGTCAGGTTCAGGCGACTGGTATAATGGTCTGTTGGCTCTCTGTGTGGTCCTGGTTGGTATTCCAGCTTGACTTAGTAGTTATAGAAAATGCTCTAAACAAATGTAACGTTTATTTTTTCCTTTTTCCTTACAGTTTTTACTGTTGCACTGTATACATAAATTGTGAATTATGAAAATTAAAAAAATGTTTTAATTTTTCTTAAAAATTCTTGCAGAAAATATAGTTTTGTGAGAATCGTCCTCACATGTAATCTCGAACTTGGTTTATTTTAAAATGTTTCAACTCTTGATATTTTTTTTTGATACTGGGATAAATCATACTGGGATGTATGCTAAA